>NW_013668445.1:124479-128006 GCF_000517525.1 Limulus polyphemus | reverse complement strand
TGCAAACAGCTGTTGTTAGCTGTAGTTAAGAACATGGAAGTATGGAAGAAGGTAAAAATATAACTACGATTTTTTTTAGTTTCAAGTACTCTACTATAATAAATCTGTACAAAACCTTCGCAAGAACCATAAATATTTCAAGATATACTGATCAGTAGAAATCTGCAATTTTAGTTAGAGTAATTACTTTTGAATTAGATATGAATAATGACTCATGGTAGAAGTAACAGTAATGTTACACCATGTGTAACACTTTTACAAGCATTGATAAAGTTGTTCTCCGCTAAGTTCAACAGCAGTCTGTGTCGTTTTCTCTTACTATCAATCTCCATCGCTAGGATTCTGATCTCGTAGCACGAGCGACTGCTGCATCACGCTAGCAAATTACATCACTGCTCTCGTAATTACATCCCTGGTCACGTTTTGTTCACTCTGCTGCTTTGCTTCCTGTTCCTTGAGTGGTTTATCTACTGTGATGTTCGCTCTGTGGTACTTAGCGTACTTGGTCAAAGGGTAAGCCTTCGGTTTTAGTCCTTCCATTATACGTAGTTTTCTCAGGTTCGTTTGAAAGAACGACCAAACTTCAAGAAACATTCCTACTATGTCAATAAACCAGTTTGGAGTTCTGTATTTTAAAGGAATGTCATGCGATTAGCTTAGTATTGATATCAAGACGTATCTATTGAAAGACCTCAGATAATAATGTACGCAGTTATCTTGTAATTGTTAACAAACCTAACGCAATGAATAATTTTGATAACCCTAGTGTTTTGTATTTTACTTAATAATTTAGTAAGGATATATACAAATACAAACCAGTATGTGCAATATCTACATAAAACATTTGACTGAACGTCTCTACTTACGTTTATTAACAATATAAATACAAGAAAATTCAAGACACAGTTATTATTATTAGCTCTAGCCGTCTCACCTTAACTAATATAAATGGTTTGTTTGCTCGTGGACAACCTGATCTGTGCCCACTGCATGGATCGAATTCAGAATTTTAGGGTATTAATCTCTTGGTATTACCACTGAGCCACCTGGAAAATCTTATAAATAGACTCGAAAATTTTCTACAAATACAGCTATAAGTTGTACCTTTCTTTTTTAAATCGAAATATACGTGTAGTGAATGTTGAAAGACTTGCAGCTATGTGGATTTGGATTCATCCGTATTAAATGCAAGTAATAACACAGTTTTCATGACTACACATAGCTCATTTCCTCTGAAATTGACTACAGTTTAGTTTCTGTTCTGCTCTGGGACAGCGATACAGTTTGATTCAGACTATCATCGCACACTATCTCGCGGATCTGTACTAATTGTTCTGTGAACAAAGACAAAGAGCTGTTTAGTGATCTGAGTCGGCATCTGACCTCAAGTACCGTAGAAAAGAATTGGGCGTTAGATATTCAGTCAGGGTGGTAAAAATAGACACGATGTTCAATTTTTAGTTGTAATCCAAGCTCTCATCCAGTGCTCTTCTTTCCAGCAGCTTAGACGTGATAGGTTTAAGCAGCAAAGCAATCAAACAGAACATTACGATATCTACCCAGAATGCTTTGCAGCCTCCGTATATTAAGATGAGAACAAAAGTTCGAGGCAGTGACTTCCAGTTTTAAAGAAGTTCATTCTTTCAGGTCTCCAGTTGGGTACAGCTGTTTACATTTTGGAAAAATGGTGGATCAGGCAACTTTGGAGAAGCTGGAAGCTGGTTTCAAGAAGTTACAGCAAGCCAGCGACTGCAAGTCCCTACTTAAAAAACATTTATCGAAAGAAATTTTTGACAGCATCAAAAACAAAAAAACGAGTATGGGAGCCTCTCTTCTTGACGTTATCCAGTCAGGTGAGGACCTCTTGTTCCACGTGTAACATGATGTTAGCTCATTTCAAAAATGTTTCGAAAATACCATCTTAAAGCGAATAGTTATCTTCTTATAACATTTTTTTACTAGTGTTTTAATGTAATTGGTTTGACAATGAACTACACCGGAAATAATTAGCGTTTCAGCACACTGTTTTTCATGTACAGTGTACTGAATTGTGGTTCCTTCCAAAATTCTACATTAATCTGTAGCTTCTGAGAATTTTATAATCCGTATGTCTGTTTGAGCACGAAAAAATATGCAGAATTCAAATACAATATGAAATAAAATGAAAGATAAGTTGAAGTATTACAAAGTAGGTGGCTCTGTTAAATAAAAATATTACTTACAGTGAAGCCAACTTTAGGGTGTAAGATTAACAGAACTGAGAGTCAAAACGAATGTCAAAGGTTCCAAAGTCTCATTCGTTTGATATTGTTCGACAATATATTCGCACAAGTCCTTCTGCTTAGATAAATCAATATGTGAGAGTGGATATCACAATCCGTAAGATATGTTACCATAGCAACCCAAAATTGATTTTTCATTTGAATTCCGTTAAGTCGGCTGTTTTAAGCACAAAGCTTAGTTTTTGTTATAACATTTCACTACAGTTAAGTACATCTGAATATTTACATGAGATGTTCCCTACACTTATTTTCATCAACAATTAAATGTAATGCGTGAAAGTTTGAATATTTTTGAAGTTAAAAGTACCGTCTTCTTTCAAGAAATATCTGTAGTAGGAACAATTATTTTGTTGTTTTGTATCTTGTGACAATGTCTGAACTCCCTATTCGCCTAACTTAACCCTGCAGCTCGGCACCCTTCCTACCCCTGATGGGCTCCTATAGGAATTCTACTTTCCTATAGATAAAAATAAAACTGTTTCAGTTCTGACTACAAATATTTCAGTTATTTAGTTTTTCTCGCTTCCGTTTAACAGAAACAGAGAGGCGAGTGTCTGCTGCCGTTATTTTAGGGGTGAGTCTTCTGTTTGCCTTTTCGGACAATCGTCAGGTTTTCATCTGTTCCTCACATTTACTAGCTGATAGTCCCTGTAGCGAGTGAAGGAACTGTAAATAATCATTCCGTACATCTGGCGGCTCTTCAAGTTTCAGTTATATATTACTATGGCAGTTATAACAACGATTAAATGATGATTAGTGGGATATACCATGTTTAAAGAATTTATTAAGAATTGAACTGTATAAAGGTGCATGAGACACCTGACGCGCAATATTTCAGGTTTAAGAAAAAGTTATTCGTAATAAGTGATGTATCTGGATATGTAAAATAATTACAAACATGTTTGTGAATGCCGCACTTAAAATATGGATAGTTGAAAGCTTGAAACGTGATGCGTTGTTCAGTTTTAGACATGACACTAGCAAGAAATCTGTGTTCGAGTGTTCTGTATGAGAAGGATTGTTAATTCTTCCATCTGTTTTCACCGATTCTGTTTGTTTGTTCTTAAGCACAAATTTACACAATGGCCCACCGTAGGATCGAAACCCGATTTTCAGCATTATAAACACTCAGACTTACCGTTGATGCACCGGGGGGGGAGCGATAATCTAATATATTCATGCGCTTGTACTTTTAATGAACAATCCTTCACACTCTGCAATTCATTAACATAATAATAATAAAAG
>NW_013668445.1:120006-123925 GCF_000517525.1 Limulus polyphemus | reverse complement strand
ATTTAGGCCTATCTATAGCCTTCAAAAAGTTGACGACTCTACATGTTTCGACGTTACAATGTCATCCATAGATAGGCCTAAATAAAATGTTTTTAATTGTGTACCAGTTTAACGTTGAATATTATTTATGATTTTAACTTGATACACAAGTGCCAACATACTATATAAAAAGTTTGTTTGTTTTTTCTTTAATACAGTTCAAACGTTTCAATGTGAAACATTTTTAACCAACGCATCTTTCATCCATCTACTATTTATTTGTCTACCTTTTCATATTCTTGTCTCCATACTTATCTCTTACTAACTATGCCTAATAAAATCATAGGTGTCTCTCAACATCAATCGTCTTGAAATAGGCTTAACTATCCGGAGATTTCAAAGTACGATTATCTTTTAGAGATACGAAACTGGTTTTGTGAGCAAAGAAATCAATTATGAAGTTAAATCAATGAGCTTTTTCTTCGTGACCATTTTTTCAGTCTGAACATATATCACAATAGCGATATTATCTTCTGTGGTCCATTGCATCACTAAATAAAATTTTATCTGTAAAGTGTGGTTATTTTTCAAATAGAAGCTTCGACAGACTGAAGTCAAACTAATTGTTAGTTTTGGCTCAGACACAATACACGTGGATAACTGTCTACTGTCTAACATCTTCCATTGCTAAATTAGATTAGAGCATTATAACATTAGCTCAGTTATACACTATAATGTTTAAATAAAATTTGTCTACAGTAAATACAAAAATTAGGAAGCACATTTTTCACCTTGGGATCGACGTTGAACCACGACCTGTCTAAAAGCTAAAATTAGAAAGCTTTGTTTAGCCAAGGACATTGACGACATCAGAACTGCCGCACGCTATTGGGTGTTGCCCTACACTAAATGCGATGAATGTCAAAAACACAGCCAAGATATCCGATATCTATCTTGTGAAGAAGTAAACTATTAGTTTTATCTTCATGAAAAATAGAAAAAAAAGACATTTTCGAATTCTTAAACAAGCCACGTGTAAGCTTTTTGAATTCTCTCTCAAACAATAGCTTTTTTCGTTTTAATTTAACAAAGCATGTTAACAGTGTTGATAAGTAAATCTTTCTTTTTAAAGTGTTATCTTAGTCAGCAGTTGCATTGCATTCTATTTTAACATCTGCAGTTTATAAGTGATGAAACAAACAGAATACAACAGTTCCTTACAGTGGATGTCAACTATGTTAGGGCATTTTAGCAAGTTTTTCTAAGTCAGCACTTCCGATATCTATTTTTGCGTTGTAACATGAATATCTTAATAATCTTTCTCGTCGCCATACTGTATTAATACAAAGTCCGATAAAGTCTCCATATCATGGATATGTAATTATTTAAATTGTTCTTATTTCAGTATAGTTGATTTTCCTCGATAACAACTTGCTGTCAAATAGTTTGTTTCTAAAATATATCCAATATATACTACTATATTTCTAACGGTTATTTATAAAAAAAAATTCTCCTAAGTTTCAAACAATGCTTACATCCATAGTAAGCATCGACTGAAAACATACTGTTTTAACACCTGACGCTAGTTCAATTTGTTTGATTCAGAATTCTTACACAAAGGGCTATCTACACATAATTTTGAACTGATAGACTAGAAGGTTGCTAACCAACAGCACCCACCGTCAACACTTAGGCTACTCTTGTTGTCTTGCTGTTTATTGAATATTTGCACAAAACTACTCGAAGGTTATCTACTCTACCAACAAATAGTGAGATTGAACGTCACTTTTATAACACCCCCACCGCTGAAAGAGCGAGCATGTTCGATGGTGAGATTCGAACCCGAGGTCCTAACCGTAAGGCCATGCCAGGTCCATGCTATACAATAAGAGAGTTTTAAAATCAACATGGGTCATAAATGACTAACCCTTCAAGAGAAAGTAGCGAAAAAGAAGTGTCTTAAATTACCAAAGAAACAATTTTTTATCGTCTCTCTCTCATATGTGTAACTTTCATTTTACTAATGTTAGTTTTAGAGCATTTTTATTTCGTCTTCATCACGCACATTTATAATGTTTATTTTCTACATAAGAGCTTCGAATAAACTTATTTTTAGTAATTAAAATTATTGAAACATTTTATTATTGAGTTTTTAACCCTTCAAAAAGGCGATCTGATATTTCTTCAGTGATCATTGAAAATTACACGATTTTTTCTTTGCTAATGCATATAATTTAGTGATTCTCAAACTTTCCAAGCTAGTGCAGCACGCTATTTTAAAGCTTTTTTGGTAGTATTACTTAGGTCTAATAAAAAAAACACGTAGTACCAAAAATTAATAGATTTAACACTTACCTGTTAATGGGAAGGATGTCATTTTTATTTCTCTGGCACTATTGAAGAATGATACAATTTTTACCAATTTAAAGCGAAGGTGGGGTTCAACATTTATCGTTGATCTGTATTTATGTTTATTTTCAAATGGCCTCCCAGTAGCACAGCGGTATGTCTGCAGACTTACAAGGCTATAAACCGGGTTTCGATATCTGTGGTGGGCACAGATAACCCATTGTGTAGCTTTATGATTTGTACTATTTTCTAGCTTTGAACCACACCCCGGGTACCCTTTACTGCGCATGACACAAGGTTTTAGTGTCTAATATTCAAAGTTTAATTAAACTACTTGTTGTTTACGTTATACCAATTGGAATAGCCTGAAATCTTAGCTAATAATCTATATTTTAATAGTATACAAGTTTTAAGTTTTTAATTCTACAAGGAAATATATAAAAAATACTGAATTTCCACTAGTGTGACACATGTGACATATTTTGTCTTAGCATCCCTAGTTTATTCACCTCTCGAAAATGTACGAAATTAAACGTAAAATACTCTATAAAATCGTTATTGCTCAAACAAACCATAGTTTTTATAGCCTTCAATTTTGTTTGGTTACAGAGCTTTCAAATAGAAAATCAGACCCCTCCTGCCACCCCCACTTGTCACATCCTCTCTTTCACAATTCTTTGATAGTTCTCTTTTACGTTTTATGATATATTACCTATAACCAATAGACAGTCAAGGTTTTCATCTATCAAATGGCGTATTATATAACGTAGTGTTCTGAACAGATAATCGTCAATTTCACTCAGAGTAGCAACATCGTTCTTCTGGGAAAGTTAAGGACTAGCTAGGATGAATTTGTAACGGCTCTTGTTGCATAGTTAAAAAGTCAGGAAAATGTTGAGAGGTAAGTGAATTTGTCTACTTTTTGCATGTTATTAGTCTATATTCTTTAGTGCATTATTTAATTAAATAAAAATGGTTAAATGCTTTAATATAATCACTATAAAAAAATCAGGCTTAACTCTCCTCGTCAATCGAGGGCAAGAAAAAAGAAGATTGGGATAAGTACTTTATTTCTTGTTTTTCATATTCATTCTTTATTTATTATTATAAAATTAACTAAAATTAAAAGAACGGATATTTTTAAGTTATTTATGACTAGAGTAGGAAAAATAAGTAATAATAATAATAATAACATAATTAAAATAGTTCAAGAGGCACCACACGCAGCTCGTGTGTAATGTAATTCAATAGCGTAACGTAAGCTGCACGTTCCCCGAGTGATTTACAACTTATAATGGAGCAGTTAGTAGATAAACACTGTTCAAATGGAAATAAAACAATAAAATTTAATTATAAATAGATGTACAATGTTACAACCTTAAGAGTTACTTAGGATAAACGAATGTAGTTTCATGTTACAATTTGAAGTCATTCTAGAAAGAAAAAAAGGTTTATTTAGATTTTTGGGGGGTTACGAGGTCGGTCGAATTGACCGATCCCGTTTAGACATAGGGTAGAGAAAATAACATATAAACTATAAAGATTTAGTGGAGAAAAACGTTTGAAATGTATTTAGGAGGTTTTAAGGATT
>NW_013668445.1:118011-119285 GCF_000517525.1 Limulus polyphemus | reverse complement strand
AAGGAGAAAACTGTACTTTCACGAACTCTTTGAATTAGCTGATTTTCTATCCATCGAGACATTTCATCGATCCTATGCGTGACCGAGTTATTAGAAATAGGAATTGTTTCAATTTCTTGTTTACTCTTATCACCAAAGAAAACTTTAACTGTATCTTTTATAGCTGGAAGAACTAAAGTCTCTCCAATTGTATGTGGCTTACCAGCTTTCGCGATTCTCAAACTGATCAGGTAGGACACGTACAAAGATTTTTCATTAACTTTGGTGTAACGTTGCATAACACTCTGTCCTGTCTTCAACTTGCTTAGCATCCTTTCAAAAAATTCGAGAGGTTTGTCTTTCAACTCGGGATGCTTCGTCTCAATATGGCGACGCAATTTGTTTGGGCGCATGCTCTCGTTTGCAAGTTGATCACAACAAATAATACATCGTGGTCGTGGATCTTCTTCATCTCCATTCCATGTAAATCTCATTTCTAAGTACTTGGAATCATACTTTCTCACCACTTTTCTTCGTTTTGATTCACTGAAGACTCATTGTCATCAACTTCAACTGACTTCTTTAACCATTTATCCATTACACGAAGGGCTGAGTAAATTCGAAAAAAAAAATCGGGTTCAAAATCTGAAGTAAAACAGACAATTTCGACTTGCCACTCGATTTGACAAAATTAAAACACTAGTTAGCGTAGGATCACGCGCATGCCAAAACGCTTCACACCGTCTATTCCAGTCATTTCATTGGCTGACACGACGCACGCGCGACTGCCTCGTAAAACCTCGAAGTAGTTATCGTCTCGTTCAGCATTGTACCGGTTTTATCAGTTGATTGCAGAATCTGAACAATGGATTGTAGATTTCTATCATTTGAATGCAGATATCTAGCTTTTGATTGCAGAATTTTAACTTTTGATTATCGATATCTATAGTTTTTTTTTTATTTCTAGAATTTTAACTTTTGATTGAAATAGCATAGGCGTAGGAGCCGGGGGCGCATTATATCTACATATAATCAAAGGATACCTAGAAATATAAAATAACTATAGATATCTATAATCAAAAGTTAAAATTCTGCAATCAACTGCTAAAACCAGTACTATAGCTAAAGTACTGTATGAATAGGTGAAAATTGATTTCCTTTTTACGATGACGAATGATTAAATTGAGAGCTTGATCAACCCTGATTCGTTAAAGCTCGTCAAAAACAACATACTGCTTTATACAACAACAGCCTGGCAATGAAAAGCCCGAGTCTTGAACTATCTCGACAGACAG
>NW_013668445.1:115725-117107 GCF_000517525.1 Limulus polyphemus | reverse complement strand
CCACCAGTGGGTCGCGACCCATAGTTTGGGAAACGCTGATCTAGTACATAACTACACAAACTAAGCATATTCAATCAAGTTAATTACTGAATTCCAAAAATAACTCGAAATTAATTAGAATACTTACAAAACATTAAGAATATTATCAATTCAGGCTGAATATGTTTGTAAGTTTGAATATTATTTCTGTTAATTAATTTAAGCAACAAAAGTCTTCTTAAAAACTAGAAGGGAGAAATAGAAAAAACATTCAAATTGTGAAATAGCTATCGAAAAAAATATCTCTCAACAATATTTTTATTCCTTTTTTTTTTAGCAATATAAAGAAATGGAACAAAAAGTCAGTACCACGTTGAGCAGCATGGAGGGTGAGCTTAAAGGAACGTACTACCCCCTAACAGGAATGGATAAGGCCACCCAGCAGCAACTCATCGACGACCACTTTCTATTCAAAGAGGGGGACAGGTAAATGTGCTAATTTTTTATTTCAGAATTATTGCGTAAAGCTACACATATTGCATATTTGTCTATAATTTTGAATTTATAGACTAGAGGGAACACAGCTGATCAAAAGCACATACCGCCAGCTCTTGGACTAATCATTTCTTATGAACTAATTAGGAATTGGCCGTCACTCTTATAGCGCCTTTATGACTCCAAAGTGCGACAACGGGCAGTGAACCGTAAATCTTCGGATTTACAGTCCATGCACGATAACCATTAAGTCACGCTCGGCCCGTTGTAATAAGCAAAAATGTGTGCGTTATAAGAATAAGGGTCAGATCCTATTGTTCGATTAGAATACCTCAAGAGTTGGCAGCAGCTGCTGTTGACTAATTGTTTTCTTTCTCTTTATGATATCAATTCAAAATCAGGGATGGTTAGCACAAATAGTTAGCCCTTATATAGCTTTGTGCGAATGTCTAAAACAAACAGGGTGACTATAAATATACCAGTAAAGAAACAAATAAAAAGCAGATAAGAAAATTTCTATCACTATAGTGAAACCGATTTAATACTTTTTTCAAGGTTTCTCCAAGCAGCCAATGCCTGCCGGTACTGGCCAACAGGTCGTGGCATCTTTCACAATGATGCTAAAACTTTCCTGGTCTGGGTAAACGAAGAAGATCATCTCAGAATCATCTCCATGCAGAAAGGAGGAGATATCAAAACGGTGTACAACCGCCTAGTTACTGTGAGTTAACGATTTAATTTGGAGGTCTCAAAACTGTGTACAGCTGCATAGTTAGTGTGAGTTAACCATTTAATTTGGAGATCTCAAAACTGTGTACAGCCGCATAGTTAGTGTGAGTTAACCATTTAATTTGGAGATCTCAAAACTGTGTACAGCCGCATAGTTAGTGTGAGTTAACCATTTAATT
>NW_013668445.1:114050-114990 GCF_000517525.1 Limulus polyphemus | reverse complement strand
TTGGAGATCTCAAAACTGTGTACAGCCGCATAGTTAGTGTGAGTTAACCATTTAATTTGGAGATCTCAAAACTGTGTACAGCCGCATAGTTAGTGTGAGTTAACCATTTAATTTGGAGATCTCAAAACGGTGTACAGCCGCATAGTTAGTGTGAGTTAACGATTTAACTTGGAGATCTCAAAACGGTGTACAACCGCCTAGTTACTGTGAGTTAACCATTTAACTTGGAGATCTCAAAACGGTGTACAACCGCCTAGTTACTGTGAGTTAACCATTTAACTTGGAGATCTCAAAACGGTGTACAACCGCCTAGTTACTGTGAGTTAACCATTTAAGTTGGAGATCTCAAAACGGTGTACAACCGCCTAGTTACTGTGAGTTAACCATTTAAGTTGGAGATCTCAAAATGGTGTACAACCGCCTAGTTACTGTGAGTTAACCATTTTATATGTAGAGAATCTATTGGCTCCCAAATAATTTTATTTTTTTATTTTTTGCAAACTTTAACATATAACCCTGAACCTTCGTCGTATATCTCGCTATGCGCAAGTTTATAAAGAATTAATTTTTTCTTGGTATCATTAACGTTACTTTGTCCACCAGTGGGTCAGCGATAAGTTTACAGATTTACAACGACAAAATCCTGGATTTGATACCCGTGATGTACGGAGTGCAGATAGTCCACCGTGTAGCTTTTCACTAATAAACAACAATTTTTACTTTAATTCAGTCTATTATTACATTTTATGTGTATAATTTGTGTATCTTATGTTACATAACGTTTTATTCAATAATATACAAGCCCGGCATGGCCAGGTGGTTAGAGCGCTCGACTCGCAATCAGAGGGTCGCGGGTTCGAATCCCAGTCCCATCAAACATGCTCGCCCTTTCAGTCGTGGGGGCGTTATAATGTGACGGTCAATCCCACTATTCGTTGGT
>NW_013668445.1:108329-113266 GCF_000517525.1 Limulus polyphemus | reverse complement strand
TAATATACAAAATCAAAATTAAATATTTTCATAATTCCATAACAGTATTTAGATATTTAGCGTGCTCGATTCGCAAATACCATCATCGAACATGCTCGCCCTTCCAGCCATGTGGACATTATTATGTGACGCTCAATTCCACTATTCGTTTACAAAAATAGCAGCCCGAATCTTTGGGATGAGTGGTGTAGACTAGCTGCCTTCCCTCTGGTCTATCGCTTCACAATTATGTACGTTTAGCACAGATAGCCCTCGAGTAGCTTTGCTCAAAATTCCACAAATAAATGGAAAAACAAAACATATAACGGTATTTTAACCTATAGTTTAGTAAATTCATATTTTTAGTCAATGACAATCGTTTTGCGGGAAATAATTTACTCAACATAAGCTCAAAAAAAATCAGTTTTAGCTTGTATCATATTTAACGACAGTTTAAATTAGATTACTTTCTTTGCTTCGACAATACATTAAATTTATTTCTTCTGCGGTAATGTACAGTTTTATTAACTATTCCTTTTAATTGGGAACCCATTATTCTACCTCTAATAATTATTCTTAATTAATAAGTTTTTGTTTTGTTTTTTACACATTGAATGGATGTCCACACTGATTAAACCATATAATAAGACTTTGTTTTCCATCACACATAGGCTGTGAACACTATTGAATCCAAGCTTCCGTTTTCTCACGATGACCGTTTTGGTTTCCTGACCTTCTGCCCAACCAACCTGGGTACCACCATGAGAGCCAGTGTCCACATCCAGCTACCTAAACTGGCTAAAGATCGTAAGGTTCTGGAGAACATTGCAGCTAAATTCAACTTACAAGTTCGGGGTAAGATATTTGATTATGTTCGTTTCAGAATGCTGAAAACTTCTCATCCGGAAGTTTCTAGATAGACAATGAATCCACGTGAACATTTTAACATTGCTTCATTCATAATAGTACAAAATTTATCCATAAACGCTGTAAAATTCTAGATAATTCTACATAAAAACATGAGCGAATGCATTTGTAAAATTTGTAATTTTATATAATTTAAATATATGCAAATGAAGAAGAAGAATTGTTTATATTTTTTTCCTATATAGAATCCCCTCAGTGGCTCAGCGGTAAGTCTGAAAGCTTATAAAAACTGAGTTTCGATACCCGTGGTAGGCACGGAATAGATAGCCCATTATGTAGCTTTGTGCTAAACAACAAACAAACATATAATAACCTATAGGAAATTCACATGTGGCAGTCATATAAAAAAAAAAAACTATAAAGATAAATTCGCTAATGAAAAAGTTATTTCAACCACAAGTTGATATTTTTATTATCGGCGTTTATTTTCAGTGACATTTTTTTATTACACACTTAAGTTCTGTAAAACCTAATTGTTCATAAAACTGTTTTATTTAAAACTTGTTTAATTTCAGAACCATGTAAATGAGACAATTAGACTTTATCGGCAATTCGTATTTATTTTCGAGCAGTATTTTACAACGAAATGTTGATACATTTTCCTTTCGTTTCATTTTCGTGTCTAACGAAGCTATGTTCTTAAAGTAATTAAATAATAAATTCTCCTTTTAATTTAGGCACCCGTGGTGAGCACACTGAGAGCGAGGGTGGAGTTTACGATATTTCTAACAAGCGACGTCTAGGACTCTCCGAATACAAAGCAGTTCGGGAGATGCAAGATGGAATTCAGGAGATGATCAAGATGGAGAAGGCTGCTTCTTAAATACAGTAGAAAAGAAAAAAATTGATAGCACAATGACACTTACAGCCAAAGTTGTATCTATCCATACCATAATAGTATGGAGGTCACTTCCTATCCTGCTGCAAACGCTATTTTGAACTATAAAATAAATATCTACATTTATTTATTTTAAAAATAGGCTAAATAAATATTTGTAAATATATGTAAATTTATTAATGTAGGTTTTGAAAAATGCAAAAGTCCTTTATTATAATCTGCATTGTGAAATTTATCTATCTTTAGAGAACAAAAACACAAAACTAAGAAAGTTAATCAACTAGATGGCGCCACTATGCATCACGTTATCCACCTTGCTCATACCCTTTTCCAGAGAAAATAAATAAAGAGAAATGTTGAATCTGAAAACACCTACTAAGCTTCCCTTGTTTTTGTTCTTGAATATATTTACAGGATGACCGTAACAAAAACAATTTTCACTCCATATAATTATAATTCCAGAATTAAATTTATTTCGACAGACAAGTATTTTTGTTGAACCTCTTCTAAACATGAGACCACCTTCTCTTACTTCAAAAGAACAATATTACACACTTGAGCCGGATGGCCATTATTACGCACTATAGCCTAAAACCGCAATATCCACTGTAACAATAGGACGATAAGATCAATTTTAGACCACACATTTTAACAAATTTTCCCCAAATCTTTCATGAAAACACAGACGTCGGCTTCCAATACCGTGTTTAAACATGTCAAAGACACAAAAGTAAATGTGAACCGCGTCTGGGGACTTAAGGGATTTGTAAACGAATGGGAGTTACTGTGATTTCCACTTTCTTCAGCCTTTTTTCACAAGAAAATTGACATTAATGCCGAGGTGTGATTGGAATCTTCAACACTGTAGTAAACTACAAATCCTTGAGTACTATATTGTTCACGGTACCAAGAATTATGTTCAGTTTCATCGCAATGATTTTAATTGGAGTCAGAAGATACTTTCTCAGTAATCACAGCTTTCACTGTGCTGCTGAGAACGTTGCTCGTGATAGGCTTAGTGTGTAGATTCATAGCCCGTTCATGTCGTCATTCTTGTGCTGTGTAATATTTTCTGCTTCCACAAAGAATATTCATATTCTTTGTACCTTGGCTACTTCGTTTAACAATCTTGCTGTATAAATATTTCTCTTTCGAAAAACATTGTGAGAATTCTCCAACTTTTAGGTGCCCCTAACTGCATTATACTGTTGAATGGTCGTTAATTTACTCTGAACCAACTACATAGGAGCTATAAATATCGTCTTCACGCCACGGCTCGCAGCTTTTTCGACTCGTCACTGCATTGACATACATATATCGTTCTTATAAGTATGATTAACCCTCTTTAAAACATTACAAATATCGGCAGAAGGCTTTTAAAGATAGCCATACTGAACGAAAAGAGGTTTTATTTGGACGGCTTTTTTTTTTCACAATAAAATATAATTATATTTATGTTCCACTATATTAAAAACGAAAACTAGGCTTAGGGTGTGCAATATACAGAAATTCCTTCTTTTTTTTTTTTTACCAAGCAAATTTTTCATGATTCATATATAACTTCCATACCTAGCCTATGTTAAGTCCTGTAGTTTGTTGAGGTTTATTGACAAAATATGCATAAAACTTTATTCTAAGTTTTAAAGTTCCAATTGAATTGTAGAACAAGATATTTATAGTTTTCATATGCTTTAAGCATTAATGCTCAGCTAGACGTCTCTTTTAATATTTTAATTTGCTCTAATGGTAACAGAGTATGAAACGACACTAGTACAAAATTTTTACTAAAGTCATTCCATAGTATCACTTTTATAGCGTCTATATATTACGTCCTAAGTTATTTTATGTATTTTTAGCCGCGGCATAGTGGCTTATAGAACGTCTCTGAGTTTTTATTTTATTTTTTTCAATAAAAAGTTTTAGCTCCTATCTCCGTCAACTCTTGACCAATTTAAGATCTAATTACAGGTTTGGACTCAGGAGGTCAAACCCATTCGATTGACGTATTTGACCACGCCCAAAGTCTCGTAGATTAATTAATGCCTAAAAGAATTTCAATTTGAGGATAGGCTGGTACAGATCCTGTAGAGTAACAAAATCGAATGTGGTATATGCGCGCCCCACGCTAGGTATTGCTGGCGCACAAAAATATAGCTAATAAAAAGGAAAAATAGGTCTCGTAGATTAATTTACTCTGATCCTCCCTAAAAGAAATTCAAGTGCCGCGGCTATTGAGGATTCCCTCTTGTTTTATCTTGTCGCTTATATTCGTGAAAGTTGAATTATGAAAACTGTACAAACAAATATTCGATACAAGTGTATATTCTAATGACAAGATGTAAAAGTAGCTTACTAAATCTTGTCTTCTTTCTTTTCCGACGAAGGCTCCTAACTTTATAAATTACATACATTTAAAGTGGCAGGAAACTATTGATTTATTAACTCATTAATTAATCCACGTTATGAATCTTATACGTAAAATATGTAAATTATTATCATAAAACAGACCCGGGAATTTTCAGTTCGTTTATATGGTTTATTTATTTGCTTCACAAACCTGTTCATCTCATAAAGTTGTCCCCAAGTGGGTCGGAGGTAAATTTACGAGCTTACAATGGCGAAATGCGGGGATCGATTTCTTTTGGGGGAGAAAGCACATACGTGCTGCGGTGTATCTTAACGTTAAAACAGGATCATAAAAAAATACATTCTTATCATCATAGGATGGGGAAGACTTTCATCATGTTCTGACGCACTTTATTAAAAGGTTTACCCAAAGCTATGCCTATAACGTTTCCAATATCGAATGTTGTAAAGCCACATATATAGATTACGTTATAGTAGGATGATAGAAAGTTGATGAATGAATCATTATCACTGATAGCAGTGGTTTTATTCAATAACTTCCCGAAATATATATTAGATTACCAACAGACTAAAGCCACAGTTGTAAGAAGGCATCACTTAATTATCATTGATATCAACTGAAAAACTTACATAGATATGTTATTAGGAAAACTTTGAAGAGAAAAATGAATGTAGTTATTAAACTGTCATTATTGTTGTACACATATATAAAGTTATTGGTTTTGATCATGACCGTCCTCTGCAGCCATCTAGTGTACAAAATGTGAACAGTTTTAACTCTTTTCAACGTGGCTCGGTCCGTCGGATCGACCTCGTAAGCACTGTG
>NW_013668445.1:106046-107329 GCF_000517525.1 Limulus polyphemus | reverse complement strand
AAAGCGGTTTCTAGCGGTATAAGTCCGCAGACATAACATTGTGCCATTGGGGGGCTTTGTGTGTAAAGAAAATAAAAGTTGTAATGTCATTATTCGTGTTTATTACAACTACATCTGCTGATTTAGTTTGCTAAATTAATCCTGTGCCTAATTTCACCTTTTTAAATAATAAAATAACATATAATTAGTTAAATTCCTTTTTTTTGTCATCACAAAATGTTGATGCTGCATTCTGTAAAAAAATAATTCAAAATTTATCTGGGGCGCTGCTAGCACATAAGTAAGTCAGATATCGCAGGATAAACAAAAAATAATAAAACAGCAGTCCGAGCGATTTAGGAAGGGGACCTTCCTTAATTATGGACAAAATATTAAAATATAATGTATTCTGATATTCAAAAAACAGCCTATCATACATCAAAACCGTATTTAATTCCGCTTCCTTCCATCATCATTATTTTTTTATTTCCTTCGAACTAAACCCAAATGTATTAGCGCTATAGAATATATTCTACATAATCTCCAGCTTCATCACTATTAAATGTAAAATAATTGTCAATTCAGTGTATTAAAATTACCATACATCCATTTAATGTTTGTATTTATATGAAAAATGCAGAAGATATTTTTGTAATCTTTAAACTATAAAATAATATCAACTTACAGCTTCAACTCGATCGAAATGTATGTATATATTTTTACCAGAGTCACAAAGATACGTATTAAACATTGAAGAAATGTTACACGAATTACTGAAAGCATCTTGTTTTTAAAAGTGTCCAAACGCACATATTATCTCTATTCATAAGTTTCTATATGTATAATTCACGAGAAGAGTACTTGAGTTGGAATACATCAAAATGCATGTGCATATATATGTGTGTAGAATGAAAACAAGTTTTCAAGGAAAATAAATTTAAAGGCACAATTTTACACGGTATATTTCCACATGTGTAAGACGTGGGTGACACTTGTATATTATTATATTATTATTACGAAATAACAGTAGAAGATTTATTCAAAGATTGTTTAAGAAAAGTAAATGATCAAAAATATATCTGGAGACACATCTTCCACAATGTTATAAAAACTATATACAAAAGATTGAACACTTTAACCACGTAATTCTTATACAATAACTGAAATTTATGTTAAGAAAGTAACTTTTTTCAAATTCATTTAATAAAAACTGTTTCATAACTGACCTAATTTCAACCTGTAAGCCCGGCATGGCCAGGTGGTTAGGGCGCTCGACTCGCTATCTGAAGATCACGGGTTCGAAT
>NW_013668445.1:100016-105236 GCF_000517525.1 Limulus polyphemus | reverse complement strand
CAAACACACCCTGTGCCAGGCATATAATTACAATTATTCCTACTAAAGTAAAACTGTTAAGTTTTTTTTTCTCCACAAACACACACTGTGCCAGGCATATAATTACAATTATTCCTACTAAAGTAAAACTGTTAAGTTTTTTTTTCTCCACAAACACACACTGTGCCAGGCATATAATTACAATTATTCCAACTAAAGTAAAACTGTTAAGTTTTTTTTCTCCACAAACACACACTGTGCCAGGCATATAATTACAATTATTCCGCATTAGACTATCTGCTGTGTCCACCGCGGAGAATCTAGCCCCGGATTTTAGCGTTGTAAGTCAGTAAGCTTACTGCTTTCCCACTGGGCGGATTTTGTATACTTCTGTGCAGTAAAAGGAATAATTGTAATTATATGCCTGGCACAGTGTGTGTTTGTGGAGAAAAAAAACTTAACAGTTTTACTTTAGTTTTTTAATTTACGCTTCTTTTTTAAACAGAGTTGCCCCCCAGTGGCACAGCTGTATGTCTGCGGACTTACAACGCTAGAAACCGGCTTTCGATACCCGTGATGGGCAGAACAGATAGCCCTTGTGTAGCTTTGTGCAGAATTAAAACAAATAAACATATTTATAGCTGGTGCTCTTTGAAATAAACAAAATTTTCTTATGTTTGATAAAAATGAAGATGATCAAATTATTAATTTGAGATATTTTAACGAATTGGTTATTTGTAATCGAATAAAGATCGCCATGATCATAATTAAATATGTGATTATATAAAACAAATTCATAATTTAGTATATATATATATTTTCCAGTGTTTGATTATGTTTTTCAACTTTATGGGTGCATTTTTGAATTATTTTCGACGCCTGTTTATCACCAATCAGAGTTCCTGATCTCTTTAACTTGGGTTAGGGCGCTCGACTCGTAATCTGCGGGTCGCGGGTTCCAATCTCCATCCCACCAAACATGCCACCTTTCAGCCAGCCGTGGGGGCGTTATAATGTAACGGTCAATCCCACTATTCGTTGGTAAAAGAGTAGCCGAAGAGTTGGCGGTTGGTGGTGATGACTAGCTGCCTTCCCTCTAGTCTTACACTACTAAATTTGCGACGGCTAACGCAGATAGCCCTCGTGTAGCTTTGCGCGAAATTCAAAACAAACAATCAAACTTTAAATTGGGAGTTCCTATGGTAATCTAGTGGTTAGCGAACCAAGCTGTGGAGCTGAGGTTCTATTATTTGCGTTCCATGCTTCGAAATTTAGGAACGGGGGCGTATTATATGAATAGTGCACAAACTTTTTTTTATGGTGTCCTTTTTCTAAATATGCATTTTGTTGTGGCCGCATCTTGTATAATCTAGCTGTGGATACACTATACATGTCATTTTTCTTTGTTAATTGTTACTATATTACTTTAATAGCAGTTAAATATATTCGGTAGTTTTTAAAACTCGTTTACTTATTTTGAAATTTTTACTTTCAAATAAAATATATATGCTCCTATAGTCATAGTTACGCGACCCCTACCAACTTTCTGCGTCCCACTTGGGGTGACGGTGGGGTCACCGTTTGCGCACCGTGGCTTTAGTCTTTCAGTTCAGAATTTGGGGTGGCTAATGCTGATAGAGTTATAGACATTGTTCGTACACCCATAGAATTTGGGGTGGCTAATGCTGATAGAGTTATAGACATTGTTCGTACACCCATAGAATTTGGGGTGGCTAATGCTGATAGAGTTATAGACATTGTTCGTACACCCATAGAATTTGGTACAAAGTCTACATTATTACTGCGTGTAACAATATAATATAACTCATTCAAAATAGAGTTATAGACATTGTTCGTACACCCATAGAATTTGGTACAAAGTCTACATTATTACTGCGTGTAACAATATAATATAACTCATTCAAAACACTCATTATTAAAAGAAAATTAATAGATATATGGATGGATGAATCGATAGACAGATAGATATTAACAAAACATAAGTCAACAATAAAAAAATTAAAATGTGTGATACTGTTATCTCTGTCAATCATCTTACGTCACAGCTATGTTCACTAAGTTTTGAGGGTTTAACAAGAGAAACAATTTTTTGTTTCTTTGTCTGTAATTAAGCACAAAGCTACACAATGGGCTATCTGTGCTCTGCCCATCACGAGTATCGAAACCCGGTTTCTAGCGTTCTAACTCCGCAGACATACCACTGTGCCACTGGGGGGGGGGGACTATTTTTTTTGTCGTTTATTCGCTAACACAGTAAGTTTCTCTATTGTAGCTCTTAGAATATGTTTTAATTATTATTATTATAACAGTTGAAAAGTTTATTAAAAACGTAGTACTATATCACAAAGGGTGCAATCACAACAGGTGCCAACCAAAGTTGTACTTGATAGTCTTTTAGAAATGTTAGCGTTATAGTATGGAGTGAAAGTGAAAAAGCGCCAGTAATAACGATAAAATAAAATATACGATATTATGCTGAAGTTTTAAATGAATTTAACTGAATCTATATAATTTTATGAAGCTTATCCAAATTGTATCAGATGGTTGATAGTCTGAGTAAATAACATTAAACATTTAGTTGAAATATCAGAGAAACAATGTTTCAAACCGCCAGTCGAAAATCTGCCGTACATTTCGACACAATATAACTTTTTTCTCAGTGATGCGAGTGACTCAGTACAATCTTAGTAATAGCTCGTGATATTCTGTTGGTATATTTGTACTAGTACTCGTGTTCACGTGATTTTCATTCCCTAGGATACACAATTACTCATGATAGGTGTTTTGAATGTTGTTATTATATCTATAAAATATTTACTATTATTCCAATCTGTAATATATTTTTTTCTGTAAGGATGTAATTTTCTAAGCTTGAAACATCTGTCCGGTTTATTATTTACTTTATTTGTTTTAGAACAAAGCCACATTTGGCTACCTGCTGTGTCCATCGCGGGAATCGAGTCCCGGATTTTAGCATTGTAAGTCCTTAAACTTGCCACTGTAGGACGCGTCTGTACAGCTGCACTTGATGTTATTTATATGTTCTTTTATTTGCTAATTTAATATTTGGCCTGTCTTACCATAAACAGTTCATGACAAGTTTTACAAAAGAATTATTAATCTTGTTTAAATGTGTGTCAATTTGCTCATATACTCCTTTGATACAAAGAATCTCGGCGATTGTTGTAGACTGTAAGTGTTGGCTTCTTTTGTTTGTTAATCTACTGTGTTCAATAAACTGGCTATCCATCACTTCAAGGCTTTCATCATATGCTCATCTGGTGTAATTCATTTGAACAAATATTTTTGGATTTGTCATTAGAGTTATGAGGGCCACCTGCATGGGAAGAAGAATGGTGAGAATTAAAATAAAGATATTTTTCTACATTCGGTGGTTTCCGAGATTCAATGGTAGTTAAAGTTATGTCGTCTAATTACCACAATATTTAAGAATGACAATTCTCCTTGAGATACTCTGTCAACTATGATTTAATATAACCAATAATACTATTACGGTGATCCAAGAATTTTTCACCTGGCATTTTTTCAAGAAGAGTGAAATTATCATCCATATATAATGTTTTATAGCTTTTAAAGGAAGACAAAGACAGATGCTGCTATCAACAATTGCCAAGAAACTATGAATTACCATTATAGAAATGATAAGAGCAACGGGAGACAGGGATCAGTGGAAGACCATGCTCACCAACACCCTAGATGGAGATGGTACCTAGAGACAGAGAGTATCTGTCCATTGTGTTAAGATTGATCTTTATCTAGTCTTGTTTTCGCTGCTTCTAGGACTAAATTAGTAGAGAAAGATGTGAACAGGGTGAAACTGATCGAATATCATATCTTCCGTTCCAATGATGAATGTTGTTTGAAAGTTTTACGAATACAAAACGATATCGTCAATGTGATACTTATTTAAGGGGCGTAATAAACCTGTTATGTGTTTTGAAAGATTATACGTAATGAAGTTAATAATTAGTCGTAATATGGGATGTTTGTGGATATTTGGAAGACCATCTAAACGAGAAGTGTAACCGACTTATTTATGTAAAGTTCAATACTTGTGGGCTACACATCATATTGAGTCATTTTTCGTTTTTGACTGTTACAACGCTCAGTGAAAAAAAAAAAAACTAGCTAAAATAATTGGGTGAAATAATCAATTTTCTGTGCAAAATATATAGAAAATTCCAGTAGTAATTAGTGGGATTAATTGTAACACTGATGGAAATTTCATTAACGTTTCTTTGTGTGATATGTGTTATAAGGTGTTCTGCAACACAACTTCGTGCACAATTATTTACAAAATGAGTTTGAAAATACGTTGGAACTCAGTAGGCTTATATTGGTAATTATAAAGTCAAAGAAACAGATGAGTATTAAGATTTTTTTTCTCATATTCGATATTTAAAAAATGTCGAAGCTACATCGATTTTGATTTGTTACTGAACGAAATTAGGAGTTTTCAAAATATTATATTTAAAACTGGCTGGAGTACCCGTCCCCTGGACGGAAGTTATGTAAACTGATCATTAATGAAAGGTTATCTTAGGACATGAAAAGTTGCTTTTCTTACACGTAATTATTAAAAACGCAAAAACGCCCATAAAAATTCAAAACCCAAAATGTGAAAACCGCAAGTTTGTATATATCTCCCCAAGCACCCAATGAACCTCCATCCCACATTTGGTGAAGATTCATCAAGAGAGGGAGAAGTAGTGGTAAAAAGCGCAAAAACGCCCATAAAAACCGCATAACGCAAAACTGAAAATTTGTTTGTACCCCCACATGAACCTAATGAACCTCCATACCAATTTTGGTGAAGATCCATCCACACCCTGCAAAGTGGTTACATGGACATACAACAGACAATACTATCATTTTTATATAGACACATCCCGAAGAGAAGAGTTGTCAAATTTACACAATTACTATTCAAATCAACTGTATATATACAGTTAGAGTAATCTTTCATCTTTTGAAAACTAAAATAATGTGTTTGAGATGACCATTGTAAACCAGAAATATTTATATTTAATTTGTAAAGAAAAGAAACAGACATTATACGAACTAATCCAAAAGATATTTTTGTTTATTTCCTTCAGTGTAGATAGTTTAAAAAGTAGGTGTCAAAAACCATAAATGAAAACACAATTACACGTGTTCATTCTTCATCGTAATTCGGCCCGGCATGGCCAGGTGGTTAGG
>NW_013668445.1:70545-99034 GCF_000517525.1 Limulus polyphemus | reverse complement strand
GACTAGCTGCCTTCCCTCTTGTCTTACACTGCTAAATTAGGGACGGCTAGCGCAGATAGCCCTCGTGTAGCTTTGCGCGAAATTCAAAAAACAAACATCGTAATTCAGCCCTTTCGTGTATGCTAACTCACAACGGACAAAAAAAAAGACGGTTCTTTTTCTTTACTGAATATACCATAGTTGTTAGGAAACAATAATAAGTTTGTATTATTTTTTAATGATAACTTAATAACTTTCTTTGAATTTTTACCTACTGGATTCAATCTAATATTTGTTTTAAAGATGCATCTTTTTATTTTTAAGACAAAAACAATTGATCTCCTACAAACTCCTCCAGCACCAGCTAGCTGTTAGTACTTCAAATTAATTATTCGTCACTTTTATAAGAGTCGAACATATAACAGCAATCTTAAAGTATAAGGTATCTTATTTGTCTGTTGTTATTGGCTATCTGCCCACCATAAACAATCGAAATCTGTTTGTTTGTTTTTTAGCGTTTTAAGCCTTCAGAATTATTACTAAGCCACTAGGGGGCAAGGTATCTGGCGGGGAGGGATATGTATTCTTCACACCCACATGATGATACACGTGTTTGAGCATGTGAGCCAACCCACGTTAGTGGCTATGAATAGCCCGAGGACAGACATATTTTCGTAGAACTGTCGAAATGACGTTTTCTAAGAAAATAGTTTTCAAATTCACTAATCTGAATTTCTTATTTCATTTTCAACAAACATCAGGATGTGTGGATGAGATCAGAACTCAGTTCCAGCGATTTTATCCAATCAAACACAAACCAGACATCGATAAACGATCTTTGTATTTGTCTTTCTGATTAAAAATCACACAGTTTTTAGCGTTCTATTTTGATCCCATATATTTTTAACAGTTTTTTTTTAGGAATGATCAATCAATTTGCGATTTACTATTAATTCATTGGTTAAATAGCACCCGTATTCGGTATTAGACATATTAAACCCATGCTTTAACGATTTTATAGCCCCGTATCTTGCTAAAATAGGTGAACTTTCAGAAAATCAGCATTTATTGTAAACATTTTCGCTGCACTGTAAGAAATATACACAGAATTAGAACAGGCATTATTGTAGGATTATACATTTTACAAAACTGAAATGTCAATCGAACTCATAAAAAAGAAAAAAAAAGATTAAAGTAAGGGGCTTTAGAACCCCTGGGGATGTAACTGAAAACCTATTAAAAGTAGGCACTACGGCAATAGTAAAAGGAAAAATTAAAATGACTTTATAACTCGAAAAAGCATAAACTGTGAAGTAACATAAGCTATAACTGCATCTCGAACTGACATGGTTTGTTTATTTGTTTGTAATTAAGCACAAAGCTACACAATGGGCAATCTGTGCTCTACCCAATATGGGTATCGAAACCCGGATTCTAGCGTTGTAAGTCCGCAGACATATCGCTGTGCCACTGGGAGGCCGAACTGACATGGAAGAAGACGTGAGCCGCAGTAGACACAAATTATACAGGTCTGCGATGGTTTTATTGTCTTGAAATGTTTACATGTTCGACAGTAATGCCTTTATGCTGAATCTGAAAATGATATACGTTTTTCTCCATCACGCACAGATTCTTCACAAAACGTCATAACGCAATACTAAAGGAAAAGCTACAACACTTAGTTTTGAGACTAAAAAACGTAGAGGAATCATATTCGTTTGACATCAGTATTCTTCCCTTTTCTTCAGTTTGTTTGTATTTTTGTCAATAAGAAATTTTCATTGTAATAAACGAAATAATAATTTGATCCAAGTAACAGTTTATTTGTTTTTTCCTTAAGTGATAGGAAAAAAAATGAATATTATTTTCGAAATCTGCGTAGCTGAATTAAGGAAAATCCGTTATTAAAGCTCCCAGTGGCACAGCGGTATGTCTGCGGACTTACAACGCTAGAAACCGGGTTTCGATACCCGTGGTGGGCAGAGCACAGATAGCCCATTGTGTAGCTTTGTGTTTAACTTCAAAACAACAACAACAACCGTTATTAAAAACAAAAGAACTTTTATGAAGTTTAAATTCGCTGGCCTGTGTTATTTTTACAAATGTAGATGATCAACGATAAATATATTTCGGAAATACATAATAAGTAGAACGTTTAAATAATCGATTTAGCGATAGTTCCGAAACAAGTGACCGTTATTTTTTGTTTTATTCATTTTGTTTTTATTGACAAATCTAATGTGGTCAATGCTTCGCATATGATTTTCGCTCTCTAGCATGCTTGTTATCATAGTTACCATGTGTTATAACGTTTCAAGATATGAAACTCAACTGTCAGTAAACAGCATAAATATAATAAATAAACGCGCATATCTCTATAAAAGTTACAAATAAACAATAATAAATGGAATTCTATGGATATAAAAAACAATAATAATATTCTTAATGCCCACATAATGTTTCTTTATTGCCTAATGACATTTTCCTTCTTATTTATAAGATTTTTTCTCTCTGTAATATATATATATATGCATGAAACATTGACAGTTGCAAGGAACATGTTGTAGGCTCATGATGTAGTGCTTGCCACTCAGTGTGCAAAACCTAGGACTAGTTTCTCAACCTGTTAAACAACAGGCCTTTAGAACGCTATGTAGGTGTTTTGAGTCATGCTTAGTTTATTAAGTGACGTAACAGAAACTGGTTTGAGACACGGTGATTTTTTTACGGATATGACGACATATCACAACTGTCTGACGATTCAATGTTGTTAATCGCTTCATTATTAAATATTTACTTAATATATTCATGTTTTGAAATTAATGCAAACATAGGCAATATTACTCTCAACTGTCACTAGATGGTATCAAAACTAGTAATAACCGAAATAAAAAGCACCGTTTTTTCTCAACTGTTATTTTGACAAAAGCTGAAGAGTGGTGGTGAAAATGTTTATCGGTGAAAATAAATAACCACGAAAACAACGTGTTAGTTATTTATCTCAGTTTTGTACCTAAGCGTAAGGTGGTGTTTTCATGCAACATGGGGCACCTGCTCATTTAAGGTGGTGTTTCCATGCATCACGAGGCTCATGCTCACTTATATTGGTGTTTTCGTGCAACATGGGTTTCCTGCTCACTTATGGTGGTGTTTCCATGCAACAAGGATCTCCTTCTCACTTAAGGCGATATTTTTATGCAACATGGGGCTCCTGCTCACTTATGGTGGTGTTTTCGTACAACATGGGTTTCCTGCTCACTTATGGTGGTGTTTCCATGCAACATGGGGCTCCTTCTCACTTAAGGCGATATTTTTATGCAACGTGGGGCTCCTGCTCACTTATGGTGGTGTTTTCGTCAACATGGGTATCCTGCTCACTTATGGTGGTATTTCCATGCAACATGGGTCCCCTGCTCACTTAATGTGATGTTTTAATGCAAATGGGGCTCCTCCTCACTTATGGTGATGTTTTCATGCAACATGGATCTCCTGCTCATTTATGGTGATGTTTTCATGCAACATGGGGTTCCTGCTCACTTATGGTGGTGTTTTCATGCAACATGGGGCTCCTGCTCACTCAATTCGAATCACAAAACTATAGATTGAAGTCCAAGGTATTACCATTCTTCTGTGGCCACTTCAATTGCCGAATACGAACCCTATCTAGTATGTGTGGTCCGTCTATGTTGGCCCCTTCTCAAATAACCAACTTTTACCAAATGCTTTCATTCAAGATCTTCATCAGGAGAGAAAGGGGTAATCACATAGGTCCAGATTTCAGATCTTGTAAATACGATATATGACTGAATTTCTGCCTTAAACATTGGAAATTCTAATGGCAATCATGTAGTCTTTGTTTCGTATTTGTTTATATAACTAAATGATATTATTTGTAGAGTGGTTATCTACTTATTTGTTACTACGTTGTTTATATCTTATTTCTTGTACGAAGTTTTGATAAATGTGTTCTCACCTATCTCGCAATCTGTGGTCTTGTGCGAATCCCATCACCGATTATGCTCGCTCTTTCAGCTGTGAGACGTTATATAGCAACGATAAACCCCACTTTTCGTTAATAAAATAGTAGCCCAAGAGTTAGCTGTGAAAGTTGTCGACTAGCTGCCTTCTCAATAGACTATCACTTCTAAATTAGGGACGGATAGCGCATATAGTCCTCGAATAGCTTTGCGCAAAATTCAATAAACAAACAAGTTCTCATCTTCCAAATTCAGTTGTGCTATAGCTAACTCATTTGACAATACCATTCTCCTGAATAAAGGATGCAAATGTTGCATTGAAAATCGTGTTTCTTTTACTGCATGATTCAGTAAAATAGAACGAAGAAGTTGTGTTTCGGGTGAAAATCGTGTTTCTTTTATTGCATGCTTCAGTGAAATAGAACGAAAAAGTTGTGTTTCGAGTGAAAATCGTGTTTCAATGCATGCTTCAATGAAATAGAACGAAGAAGTTATGTTTCTGGTGAAAATCGTGTTTCTTTTACTCCATGCTTCAGTGAAATAGAATGAAGAAGCTGTATTTCGTTTTGAATTGTTTATTGAGTTGTTTTTTCTTTAAAATTTTAACAATATGAAGAACTTTCTTCGAACATATAACACATATTGACCCCAAGCTCTTTATCCCAAAACTGCATTTGAACGTCTTATCTAATGAAGCACAATGCGTTTGTGTGCGTGTTTAAACATATCTTAAATGCGACATATCCTTATTAGGTTTCGTTAAGATGCAAAGTAATATTTTAGAACCGTTACTAAAGGAGTGATTAATAATGTTCAGGAAACAAAGAGGAGCTCAAGTTATTCATATATCAACTAAAATACGTGTATATCATTTTAACTAGACATTTCACCTTTGACTTTTATCTAACAAAAATGTTCATGTTTTATTCCTACAAGTTACATAAACTTGGCGTGTCTTAGTTGTTAAAGTTTTCATTTTTTTCCTTTTTCTCGAATACATTTTATCCTAGGTTTTGATGTGTATGCCTGGCTTGGCCTTTGGCTTTTCTTAAGCACAAAGCTACACAATGGGCTATCTATGTTCTGCCCACCACGGGTATTAAAATCCGATTTTGGGCATCATAAGCCTGTAGACTTACCGATGAGCTACTGGGAGGTGCGTATGCCTGGAAAAAAATCCTAAATATTCGATTGGTCCAAAATAATTTCATTAAGGAACTCTGTGACTATTCTAAACTATTCTAATCAGCTGATACGAAAATATTGTTGGCATAGTGACTATTGTTCTTTGTTGACTGTTGTTTGCAGAAAAAGTAACTAGATGATGATGAAAATGAAATTGCGAACAGTGCCAATTTTGTAGGCTCAAGTACAGAAATTTTCTGTCCACAGAAGTTAAAAAGATCACAGGTACTGGTGTATTTTAAACTTATTTACATGTAAATATTGAGGGTAAAAATACAAAGTTGCTTTCGAGTTTTGGAAATTTAGTCAAACTTCTTAACTAATTAATTTTATTTCATTTCCAGTATTTATTTGAAAATAACTTTGAAATATACTTGAAATGATTTTGTTGAAATGTTGGAATTTAATTCAATTGAACGTAATGTCACCGCTGATATTTATGATAATCAGAGGCGCTAGCACACGGGGACCGTGCCCCGATTTTGTTTGACAGTGTTCTGAATCCCCAATTGGTGTCTTGAAAAATCAGAATAAAAAAGCATGATTGATATCATACTGAAACGCCCAAACTTCGTGCGCGTATGGACCCGAGCCCCGAATCTTTTAAGCACCTAGCGATGCCTCTGAAATTTAACTTTTTTTGTGTGTATAAATTTAATTGTTGATTTGAATAATAAAAAATAATTGAGCGGAAATGTTAAATTACCTCGCAAACAGCTTGATTTTTACATGTTGTTTTGACTTTAATAACTAGTGTGAACATTAGATTTTGTTAGTAGGAAAAATCTTTGTTCTTACTATCCGTCTATGCCTGTCGTTCAGATTTGAATTGTCACTATGATCATTAAACCTTTTACGTTCAGAAGGTGTTTAGAGAAACATGAGGGTGGAGAGTTGATTAATAGATGGCGCAATAATTTAATACGTAAACCAAATGAAGAATTTTTGTTTATTTTTTGAGATTTTGGATACTTTCTAAAATGCTCCAGTGAAGTTTTTAATGTATGAAAAGTAAATATTTATAACTATTAGTAAGAACTTCCAAGTGTAAAATCATATATATCAACAACACTATATCTGCTATGTCTAGAGCCGACGAGACCTTTCCACCAATACTAAGGCTCTTCAGTTCGGCTGGGATAAGACAGATGCAGTACTTGTTGAGACATTATTTGTATTAGAAAATCACTTGACAAGAGCTGGGTGGGGCCTAATAATTAACATTCCGGCCTGCGAATGAGAAGATCCACTGTTTGAGCCTGTGACATAATCTAGCTTCCAGTTGTGGATGCGTTATATAAGTAGCAGTGAATCCCTCTATTAGATTACGAGTGTAGGTGGCCAGTGCTACTAACTGTTTTCCTTCCTTTGATTAGTCGTTCTAAATTAGGGGCTCCTATAGCTGAAACTTGGGGGTCTGGCTTGGCCGTTTAGCCTATGTGTCGTATAAGGTGCTATACATGAAATATCAAGTACCATACCTAGTGGATCTTAATTGCTAGTTAACAGCCAGTTTCACTAGTCAACATTTTGTCAGGAAACATCGCCTTGATCAAATCTTCAGAAAGCAAATATTTTGAAAATGTCGCTTTATAACAAAACGATTCGAAAAAAAAAAGCACAGTAGCTAAAGTAAGAAATTAATGAGTGTGCTTTTAAATTATACACTAAAAAATGATACTTCGTTTTCGAAAAAACAAACAAACAAACGAACAGTAACTATTATTTTCTAACGCTTCCTTTCGAAACAAGAAAGACGAATATATCAAAATTTGAACTAACAACCCAATACAATAAAGCAAGGACCAAATGTGGCATAGAATGTTTATTTGTGTATTCTATAAGTATTTAAATTAACTTGAAATATATAAGATTATTATGATTTAAGTTTTAATACGCCCTATTTCTTAACACTAATTTTTAATTTCTACTGGCCAACTTATAAGGACAAGATTGTATAATTTTGTCACAATACTTTTGCTTTAGAACTCTCGCGCAAAACTACACAAGGGACGTCTGCATATCGCCAACTCTAAATTTGAATTGATAGTAGACTAGAGGGAAGACAGCTAATCAACAGCACCCAACATTAACTCTGGGTCTATATTAATCGAATAGTACGACTTGACGTCCATCATTCTTATAATGCATCCACGATCCCAAAGTTCGAAACAGGCTCGGCATGGCCAGGTGGTTAGGGCACTTGAGTCGCAATCTGACGGTCGCGGGTTCGAATCCCTGTTCCACTAAACATGCTCGCCCTTTCAGCCGTAGGAGCGTTATAAAGTGACGGTCAATCCCATTATTCGTTGCTAAAAGAGTAGCCCAAGGGTTGGCGGTGGGTGGTGATGACTAGCTGCATTTCCTCTAGTCTTTCATTGCTAAATTAGAGACAGATAGCTCTCGTGTAACTTTGCGTGAAATTAAAAAACAAACGAGTTCGGAATGCAATTTTTATGGCAAAGAATTACGAATCACGAACGATCGTATTCCAAATTTTAGACACGCTATAGCTGTTTTGAATATAGGGATTGATTAATGCTTCCTTTCACCTGTTGTTCTTATGTGAATGGTGTTTACGTTGTTTTGAACTGGAAAGAATATTAATGATCAACGAATGTGTTTGTAGTTTTTAAGGAAATAATCCGACTTAGATTTGCATTTTTAGAAATAACATATTAAAAAAAAACTGACGGTTTTAACCAGTGAACCAAATATCAAAATAATTTCTGACTGCCCAATCTGGGTTTAAGCTCTCTTTTTATGTACGCACAGAGTAAATCAAAATATTATAGTGTTCTGCATTATAGTACACTGATTCATATTTGGATTTTATAGGAAAACGTACAACTGACATTGGAGTTTAAAACGACAAAAACCCGAACGACAGAAATATTATTTGTTCTGTAAACATTGCAGCATTATCAGGCAAGGTCAAAGTTCAATAGAGAAATATCATTTGATTAGAATATTCTGGCCAAAAATGTTTTCAGTTTCACAGACTGTTGTGTACTTACCGAAGAACAAGCCCAAAGTTATCTTCTTACAGGACATACGTACTGGATAGCATGAACGTATCGCCAACACTTGAGGTGGGTGTGGTTTCGGGGAATAGCTGTGCTTGTGTTATTATTATTACCCCTTTTCTGTAGACTGACGTCATAATTGTCGAAGGATCACGCAATAAGGCTTTGGGCAAAAGATCGTTATTCTGAGAAACATATGAAGCTGAGGGAACTCTATGGAAGATCAGGAAAGATATAAAAAAGCTGTTATCGTGTAGTTTGTTATAATATGTAATGTTATGTATGCATATGGTCTTTAAAACTAAGTTTTTATAAAACTCTAATATCCGTTCTTCACAATAATGAATACATAACACAAAAAATAGATTTGATTTATATCGCACGGTGCTGTTATAATAAAACACACAGCTTAAATTTTATTTCGAGAATACTATGATATGATTTATAATACTATGATGGAAGATATTTTGTTTTATATTTGTAAGCTGGCAGATTATATTTACAAGGGCAAATTTAGTATATTTACAGCCAATAATTATCCGCTGTCCTGTTTACTGTTCGTCCATTGAAAATAGTCTATATCTGATTAAAATATAATAATATAGAAAAATGATTCGAAAAAATTTGCAATATATCCATGTATTTCTTAAGCGAAGTGTATTACTTAAGAATACGGTTGTGTTTCTTCGGATTTCGATGAAGGAGATGAAAATTCACATTTAAGAGCAAGTGAAGCATTTACGCAATATTAATTGGCTATATTGACATCATACTGAGTTAAAATACTGGTGTGTTATCTTATAAGTTATTTACAATGGATAGCTAATGTTTAATATTGAAATATGATAAAGTTACATATAAAATGATCGCTGTTTTGAGTTGATGTGACAGTTGTCCTGTGTATGACAGTTGTCCTGTGTAATTAGAAATGTATCTGTTCTAAGATTTAATGAGATGCAGTTTCAGGAAGACCACCTCGAATTTTAACGGCGATTGTCGTCAATTTTTTTGCTGTTGTTTTTTTTTTTTTGGCACTAAATACACAATGGCCCATCTGCGCTCTGTCTACAGCGAGGAATCGAACCATGGATTTAAACGTTGTAAGTCCGTAAACTTACCGCTGACCTATCGGGAAATTTCATGAAGTATACCTTAGGTGTACTTGTCGCTGTTGTTTATCATCAAACTGGACTTTTCTTAAAATTTTATTAGTTGGACATCGAGTATAAAATGTGAATAGTTTGATTCTAAATCTTAGTTGTTGTTTTTGTTTGTTTTTTTGCATGGATTTACAACTAGTTAAAATGAAACATTTAATAGATATAAATATTAGATTGCAAGGATATTCTTTTTTTTTTGACAAGAATCTGCCATGGTGGGGTATAAAATGGAAATTTTGAGTTATTCACAAAAGAGAAAGATACCTATAGCAACAGCTATAGTAACTACACCTTGGACAGACTATTATATCCAGGTATTCACATCATGTCAGGTTTGAATCCGGCAAACGGTCAACCAGTTACACATCTCAAAATTATGATGCAATCACACTTGTATTCAGTGGATATGCAGAGCTATCCCACTCCTCCCATCGTTAGAATGCTGCAACCTATACCACTGATTTCTCTATGAAGACATCATCCTGGAAAAGAGGATTGAAATGCCTGCTTTGCATATGGAATGTTATGCCACTTTTGAGTGAAATATCCAGCACTAAGACAGACAAGGTTATGGATTTTAACCATGAGTGCAACAGGTTCTGGAGAGCCAACAGAAGGCAATGAATAGTGCTGCTACAGTTCTATAAAACCAGAGGAGCCAAAGTTGGACTTGGCCACCAAACTGGGAGAGTGCAATAAACAATTAACACCATAAAGTGTGGTAGTCATCCAAGTTTTCTCAGTACTATGTGGGTCTTGGTAAGTATTTGTCAGAGTACAATGTCAATAGAATTCCTGGTTGATATAGCAGAAGCCATAATAATGGTTGATCTCATGGGGTATCAGATGCACCTAGCAAAACCACCGCTCAGGTCAATGAATATGAACTTCATTTTGGTACATAGAGATGAAATAGACGAGGCCTTCCTCGTGCTCCGATTATATCCAGAAAATTTTATTACAGAACAAAGATAGTTGTCGGCAACCTCAGTTTGGCATTGGCAGCCTTGGAATTGGTGTATTTTGGAGCTTATCAATCAGTTTCAACTGCCCAACTAACAAACTAATGTTCCAGAGTAAAGTTGTCCAATGCCAGCCAAAATGACCCAAGGAGCAGTGGACTTTATGTATGTTTTTGGAAAGGAAGTCACAGTAATCCCATGTACACAAGTTGTGTTTTGTGGTTTAATACAGACAATGTCTAGTGTATTGGAGCTATGTAACACAGTTATAGAACCCACACAAGAAATAAGCTGTTTTCTTACCAGAAAACAAGAAGCATTAGATTGAGCAGTTATCTGTCTGAAGGAGAAGAATATCTGGTGTTGTTCTGCAATTATAAATGCTCAATTATTTAGTTGCATGATGGGGTGGTCGTTGGCACACTCAGCAAAGTGAAAGTAACCTATGCTAGTGGTAATGCTGGGATTTCGTTTGTTTCACCAAATCCAAAAATAAATACAAGGATACTGTCACATCTGGGATTGCTAGTTGAGGATTTTGCAAACAATTTAGATTCATTGCTACAACAGCAACGCAGTGATTTGTTGGCAGAATATGCTAATGTATTTGTGAGGCCAGATATGTTAATATTATTTATACAAAATATAACTAGTCAGCTGGTGTGTGTGTGTATTTTGGAATATAATAGGTAATTTCAAACCACGATTTAATGTTTTAAGAGTATGAATTTCTAAAATTATTTCTCTTAGTTCTTTTGTGTTTGGATTACTGAACACTGTGCTCAGTAGAATAGATTTATTTAGTATGATTGTATCTTCAGATTTATTTTATTAAATAAAGAGCATTTACAATATTGTACAATGTTGAAAGGTTTTACTTTTCATTATTCTGATAATCGAATGTCTTAGTGTGAAGGTATAAGTATTCAACATTACTCCTCAAAAACTTATTCTAAACGTGCCCATTTTCTTCTGATTTTCTACTGTGTAACGATTTTATTCTGTTAAAGGTTTTTTTATTTCAATATGTGTTTCTCTGTTAAAGGGTTTTCTTTATTTCAATATGTATTTCCCTGTTCAAGAGTTTTGCAGCATGAGTTTGCTTCTTTGTTAAAAAATTTTGTTTATATTATGTATTTCTTTGGTAAAGGTTTTATGGTGTATATATAGCATTTCATTATTTAACAGTACTTCACTATCATGTTAATGTATCATTAAGGGTTTCTTGGGATTATGATTACTTTATGGTTTCACTATGTAATACATTATATTTCAAATCAAGATACAGGTTTTTCGATTATGCCTTTTATTCGTTGTTAAAAGGTATCTTTCCAGTGAAACTGTAATGCAAATGTATTATTTCTTTGTTAAAAGGTTTTTCTCCAATGTATTTATTTGTTCAAGGATTGTGAGAGCTTTTAGTCGTGTGTGTGTTTTCAAGGGAAAAAGAAAGTTAACATATTTCTTAACTAAGGCATTAACGTAAATTGTATTAGTTTTAAAATCAAAATTAATCGTCAGCTTAAACACAAGCCGGAAGTTGGAAAGATAGGAAAGTGTGATATTTAGATATACCATGCATTTCTATCTTATTTGAATACTATGGTATATATATATATTCCGAACTTATAATTTATTCTTCATACGTGCAGGTTTCATATAACACATAATCGAAAAACCCATTTAGTTTATTTCATTCTAGCTGCCTTTGTTCCTTTGTTGTTCTAAAGTGGATAATACCTGTTTTGGCTGGAGAATGTATTTTTCGATACTGCACGTTGTGCATGGATGTCCTCAGCAGTGTTCTTCAATGGTCAAGCGATATCTAAAGGTTACATTCTCATCTATGTTGGAATGAAAATGACTAGTCATGTGTGTAGTGTTAGTGGAACATTTCTTGCAAACCTAGAAATGCTGAATTTAGTTAGCTTGAAACAAGATCTTGAAAGAGAAAATTCAGTAAATGCAACAGGCCATCATTCCATAAAAGCAAGTACACACACCATGTTTTTATTAAGCTCTGCATTTTATTTTACTCGGTGTCCAGTCCCTTTATTCCATTCAACATCATGACTAAGTTATTCAGAGATCTAGCATTACTTCATTATCAGTATCTCAACCGAATTTCCTCTTATTAAGCGGACTTATTCCATTGTTCGGAGGTTAATTCAGCTATTCCTGATAAATTTCAAAATATTCAGAAATTCGAGCGCTTTCGAATAGTTGACTACTACTTTTCTTAGGAGTGAAAAGAAGAAGGATGGCCAACTATTCAAAAGCCCTTGAATTTTTGAATCTTGTGAAATTTATTTGATTTATTTTTTGGATCATTTGTGTAATTATTTCATTATGGTACAGTTTTACCTGGATATACCACATGGTTACTAGCAAATGAGCCAGAAATTGAAACTAAAATCTTGAGCTTGTCTTGTAAATGTTTAGTTTATATATTATATTATATTATATTATATGATGATATCATAGAGATTTTATTGTTTAATATTGACTATGCATTTTGGAAAACTGAATTTATTATAAAAATGTAAACAATGTCATATTCCAGCTGCCTCAGTTTTGAAAAATAGCTGTACCCCATCTCAGGATGAACGGTCTACAGATGCTGACCATTTTCCAACTGTCTGTTACCAACGGAACACCTATATCAATTACCTGATCTAAGATCTAAAGAATTAAAGTTGCTTTTTCGTACCAAAACTTATTTTTCTGTGAAAATCAAGGTTACTCTTACGTTCGTAAGTAACGCGATCAGTGACTTTCAGGCATACTATATGCGTAGTTATCCCTTTCTGTTTTCACCACCTAGGTGTCTAATCAGTGCTAACGTTTTATGGGCTTGCGTTAACTTTATTTTAGTTCCGCTGACTAACGCAAATTGGCTGTAACGTAACAAGGAGAAGAAAAAAAGATTGCAGAAAGGAATCACAACAAATAACAACAGTTTATATACAACGATACTTAAAGGTTCTTTCAACCACCGCACTGCATTCTTTTGTCAAGTAAACAGCTAAGAATATCCTTTTAAAAATACACTTCCAAGTGTTAAGCACGCATTAGCTTAAACTCCTCATGGATTATTTAACTTAAGCAGTTTATAATTGGAAAAGATTCTGAGGTAATAAAAAATCAATCGCCAAAGTAATACGTTTCACTCGCTTTTAAAAATGTATTTTTACATGTAGGTTCTCTGGTAAATTGTGTTTAATGAAACGTTATGTGGATGATGTTGCAAGGTTAAAGCCAATTACACATTTCGCAGACATTTCACTAAAAGGTATAATCTGTTGTAGAATTCAGAAGGCTGGTTAAATTTATCTCGTCATGACGTCTGTACAATCTCTCCTGGTGTTGGCGTTTGTCTTTTGACGTCATGGAATCGCTCACGCTTTTGCTATTGATAGACTTACTAATTGTAGCCTCTTACTTACCATTCATCTGGCATACAAAAACTGTCAACAAGGTCTACTCCACACTAATACCAAATAATGACATTTATTTAAATCACGAGGCACTAGTAAAGTTAGAAAATACACAAATCGTTCTTTGCTTTTGTTGGCTGCAGAAGATTCTTTCCGTTGCTAAATTTCACCATTGTTCAGAACAGTGGCAAACACAGCATGTCACGGACTCCATTGCAAAAAAAAAAGTAATTTTGGTCCCGTTTTCTGCTCTTTATATATATACATTTAACACTGGACGTGTTTGTTTGTAATTAAGCACAAAGCTACACAATGGGCTATTTGCGCTTTGCCCACCACGGGTATCGAAACCCGAATTCTAGCGTTGTAAGTCCGCAGACATCCCGCTGTGCCACTGGGGGAGGGCTTAACTTTAGACCAATCACTTAAGTTAGAATTGTGGCTGTGGTTTAACGAAGGTGTACATACGGCACTCACTAAATCATGTATACATGTAGATGCAGCCATGTGATGAGCCAAATCTTACTTCTGGGCCCTTTTGATTCCCATAGAAATGCTATGGCTGTGGCGGTGGTATTTTACGCCACTGGTTCAGATGATAAAGCAAAAATAAAATAACAGTGACTTATTGTGAATATGAGATATCAGCATTAAGTTAAGTAATTATGAAAAATAAGTTAACTAGATACGATCATAAAAGTATCTTTACGTTATTGCAATTGATTATGTATAATAAAATAATTAGAATTATTTATTATCATAATTAAAGCAGAAAAGCGTCAAACGTGCTTTTATACCTTTAAAAAAAAAGACAAATGTTTCTCTAACAAAAATTGAGATAAAACATCAGATTTGTACATTCAGCCATTATGTATGTTCAAAGCTCTAGCTTACTTATTCGCTGAATAATTATCACAAACGTTTTGTTTGTTTCGTTGTTGTTAAATACAAAGCTGCACAATAGGTTCTCTGTGTAGTGCCAACCACGAGTATCGAAACCCGAGTTTTAGCGTTACAAACCCTGATACTTACCATTGAGCCACTGCAAAACTTATCACAAAGGACATCGGTTTACTATACTTTTAAAAAATGCGATATCTTAGACATGTTAACACCTTGAATTATATATTTAAAACAAGGACTCCCCTTTTTAGTCTCTGCTTATTATTAACTTAAGAAATGCATCATTAAACTTCATATATCTTGGTTCTCTATCATATTATCAACCCCATATTTTACGAAGCATTATAGTTACAATTATAATTTTTCAAAATATTTCACTTATTCTAATAAACTAGTCTTTACATCAAATGAATCAAAGTGGATTTTGTCGCAGCGATTATCGTAGCCAACGAACTCTCAACACATCCACGAGACTTCATCCAGTGCAGTTGTAATACAAACCATTTGACTTATATGGTGGGAGCTCATTACTGTTACTTGTTTGTGTAATTCTATCAATGCATTGGGTAAGACCTTTTACGAATTGGCATGTACACCAATGAACTCGTTTTTATAAACACCAAAAGAGCATTTCAATGTATGAAAAACTTTTATATTTACCTAAAATATTTTAAAACTGAAAATTAAATTATTGTCTTTAATATCAATACATTATAATACCATATGTGAATGCTTGTTTGCACTTTTACTGTTATTATTATTATACAATAAATGCAATATTTTCATTCTAAGTAATACCAATAAAAATAACACTTACACGGCACAGGTATTTCATTTCACAGATGCAGTATCACTTGTTTAGATTTACGAAGTTAATTATTGATGCAGTTATTTGATTAGCTGGGAATTTAAAAAATATCAGTAATATCATGACTAGTTCTTATAATTGTTTATTATGCAACGACGGAGTTATACAATCTTCCTATCTATACATATATATATATATATAGAAGTTATACAATCTTCCTATCTATACATATATATTTATTTATTTAACCTTTAAACTTAAAATTGTACAATTATAATAGTTACAGGTCATGGGAAATAAAGTAAAATACACGCGCATGTAAGTACAATTTTATTATAGAGATGTGTTGAAGATAGAATAAAAACATTACGAAATATCCTCCTTGTGGTCGCGCCATTTGAAATTTTTGTGCTGAAGCGTCTGAAAAAATAAGTATTTTTATCTATTGTAATCATTCTTTCATAGTATATTTGAATTATTGTTATCAGGGGGTCTGATATTTTCAGCTGAGGCTGAAAATGAGTAGCTCATCGTAGACACCCCCTTATTTCGAACATTTTGCATACAAAAGCATTAACTTACAAACTTTTCTGATGCAAAAATTCACAGCTATACACAAACTAAAATGCACCTCAGATATTGGGTTTTGTTATATTTTTAAATGCACTTCATATTGTTTCTACATTCATTGTGACATGGAATAGAAGAGATTGGTAAGTAATTTTATTTAAAATAACAATCGATTTGCAACGAGTGTTAAGTGTTGATCACCATAATTAACATAGTTTTCCATTACTTATTGGAAAACATTGCCTGGCGAAACATATCCCCTCCCCCTTGAATATTCCCCTGGTAGTGGCGATAATATTACCGACACAGTAATCGTAAACTGTCATCCTCAATGAGTTACTATAAGATAAAATAACTGTTTCTCAAACGAAAACCCACATTTAGTCCAGAGGGGGTAAACTCGTTAAAAATATTTATAAAAGTAACTTATCATTTTAAGTATAAAAATGTTCACGGTAGGACACTTTTAATTTTATTCGAAAACTCGCCTTGTTTCAGCGATAAACATGTATTAAAAATAAAGAAATAACTCGTATAATTCTAAGATGTTTTAGTTGCGAGAAATTACAGTCGTAAATGTTATAAAATAAACGTTAACAGTACGTGCCCACGACTTGCGATGGTTATGGCTACGGCATATAGATTGAAGGCGTGATAATAGTGCTCTTTCCATTTATGTTTGCGTCAGATCGTCTCTAAAGGTTGTTCCATTGAAGGCTTTCTCTAGCATAGAAAAATGTCAACATAAACTACACCCTCACGCTTGCTGTGTATCTTCTTATGCGCTATAAGAAGTAGTTCGTACGAACAATCGAGTGATTATCACCCATATATAATTCTTGTTGTTATTTTACTGTTTTATTGCATAATAATTTAAACATGTATTAGCTTATCTTACTGGTACCTGGTGAATAAACCTAATGTCAAGTAAGATTATAGAGATTTAATAAGAATTAGTGTACTGACACCACGTGTTAGCGAATTCTTGTAAACATGGCGTCGGGGATACCCTCCTCAACACACTTGCCATTTGGCAGGGTATTCTCTGACGTCATTGCTCAAGGTTGTAGCCTAGTGCAAGTTATACCGGTACATGGTGGACGGCCCGCCACTATTTTGATAGTCCGAGAATGACCACGTAAGCTTGTTGAAGCCATAAAACAAGATTGTTCTAGTGTACGACAGTATTTGGGATTGACATTTGTGGACGTAGATTTTGTAAGAACTACGTTTAAAGATGCCAAAAGGGCCAGTAAAGGTGCGTCATCAGCACTGTTGGGGGATTCCCTAGTATTTGTGAGCCTGAGGTTAGGGAAGACGTTGTCTCCCACCAGGGCCTTGCCATGCCACGTCGAAAACAAAGTCAAGCAAACGAGAGTAAGTCCCATTGCTTAATGACTTTTTCAGTTTCTCTGTATCATACAAGTATTATATTTTAGAATTACAACTTCACAAACAATATTACTGATATTTTAATTTAACCTATTATTAGTTAGTCCTATCTTTTTTTTTATTGGCGATAAGAGTTCAGAATATGAAACAACTTGGCAAGAAGGGGAGGGGTTGACCTGGAGTTTGAACGTTACGTACTATGAATGATTCTGAAGTCGTAAGCCTAAGTTGCGTTTGAAAAGCTAAGTAGGGTACGATAAAATGTAAGGTTGTTTACCCTTGAAGTAGGCTAGTACTCACTAAGAAAAGTTGATGTTTATTTGATATGCATTCGAACATGTTCTTGTCAGTGTGAGCTTATCCGTAATCAGAAAAAGGTAATAATTTTTACCAAATTATCTATTTAATTTGGTAACCATCATTTTATAAAAATATTAGCGACAATCAGTTTTTAATTTCTGTAAGTTGTGTAACATTACGTAAATTTGCGGAAGTGCCATTGCCAGCAAATTTTTCTAATTTGAAAATAAACTCTGACTACAAATCTGTCATTAACGTTTTTATATAAACATGCCACAACAAAGAAGACTTTAAAACCTTTCTTTATTACTCAAGTTTTTAAAATGGTATCATTTCTGCACTCTTTTTCTTTTCCAGTAGACCCAAGCTGTATATAGTACTATAATGAAGTCTTAACCAGAATCTTCTACAAGCTTGCAGTAGTCTTCTTACTTTTACGTTTAAAATTTATACCTGTTATCAGTACATTTAAGTAACCAGTTAAAGGATTCATGCATATATCAGTAAACATGGTTAAATCCTTTTTATCTCCATACAATTAGTGTTCCTCCTAGTACAATAAGTCTTTCCAACTTTTAAAGCCAAAGGTACATCACTTTACATTTCTCAGTTTTGAAAATCATTTTATAAGTTCATATTCCCTCACTAAGGTTGCTCTGATCTGCCTGAATTGGAAAAAAAAATTCCAACAGTAACCCCTTTCCTATCACCTTAGTATAATCATTGAGATTGGAAATATTACCTATGTTGCCAAAGTAGTTGTTTAAACTATTGATATGAATAACTTACAATGAGCTCCTAAGATAGATCTTTCATCAGCCACATTTGCTTGCAATCAAAGAAATGTCAGTTTAACAGTACAATTTGTTTTTATCACCATACTAGTTTGCACCCAGTTTTAACTTTTTCAGAAATTCTACAAGAGTCCAATTTACTAATGAACCTGTGATGAACATTATAAAAAGTTTTCCAGAAAGTCAAGAGAAACAAATTTTACCAGAATGATTTAATCCACAATAGCAAAATCAATGTAAGAAGATTCAAGTTGATAAAGAAGAAAAACTTCTTTCAACAAGTTTATTGAGTATCATTAATTAAAATGATTAGTCTTCTCCAACTTCAAATAAATTGATCAGCTGAGATTTTGTTTTTTACCTTCCATAAAGGTATAAATAAAGGGTATGTAAAACTTTAGCCACATGCAGCTTCCTCTTCATGGTTCAATAATGCCCTTAAGTATTTTATTTTTGCTGTTTGTGTTACTTTAAAAAATATATTGTGTTAGATTTTACATAAGAACTGATGTGTTCCCATTAATTCTTGTTTTGTTTTTTTCATATTTAATGAAATTTTCATTGTGTTTAATTTTGGAGCTGAAAAGCACTAGTTAGCCCTCTAATCTGTAAAAAGTTCTTTATTATTTACCATATTAAGCTTGGAAAGAATTGTATTATTTTCTTTGAGACTTGAACCTAAAGCTTTTGAGCTACAATATTTAAACCAGTACTCTACCAGTTAAACATTTAGGGAATCATTTTACTTGCAGATTATACTATAATTTATCTAGTACAATGTGTTTCTGACAGGTATTTTGAAATATAAGTTAAAAATTATTTTTATCCCTCATGATTTATGTAAGAGATATACAAACAAGGTTTTTTAGTTTCTTTCATATGCTTATTTTTAATTATTTCAGGTGCCAGTGAAGCTGATGAACACGAAACACCCTCAAAACTTACTTGTAGGCCTCATCAGGTAGTAGAACATTGTTCTAAACTGTCATTGAGTAATAATACTCTCTGTACAACAGCGCACTCAAAGTGTGAAACCAGTCAAAGGTCTTCATGTACTGTTGAAGGAAAAAAATCGAGCATCTTACCTTCTCTCAAATGCTCGTTTGTGCAGGAAACTGGCAGCAAATTGATACCTAAAGATAATGAGAATAAAGTGGTTATTGAGCCAGCAAAATGTGCTATTGTAGTAGAAGTTTCCAAGAGTGAAGTGGTCATTGATAGCAAACAACATAGAACATTGTTGACAAATACATCTAATGAGAGTTTTTCTTGTGCTTCATCAACTCTGAATCACAAGCAGAACCAAAAAAACATATGTTCATGTAGGAATCTTCTACAGAATGGTGAATCTACAAATATTAACCTTTTTAAAACATGGAATACAGAAGATGGTGGTAATTTAAAAGAAATATTGACACAGAGTAATGATGATAAAGGTTCATCAGTGGAACATTCAAATAGACACACACTGGTCTACAAACAGTGTGGGGTGCAGGAATGTAATACTGGCTTGTGTGTTATGTCAGAAGATAAAAACTCCTGTAGTACAAACAGTAATTTGCATAAAACACCCATTCATGTCTCTGGAGAGGGGGCAGAAATTACAGATACAAATTTTCTCTTAAGCCAAGCTAGAAATTCTTTAGTGAATGCTGAATTGCCTATCACTGTAGGTGAGGTACTGCCCAGCACTTTTTCAGTGAGTCATTGTAGGAGTTGCACTTCCCCAGAAGTTAATGACAGAGGTAAAGAAAATAAGTCTACAAACAACACACTAGGGCAGGTATTTGCTGTAACTGTGGGTGACCTAACAAATCAAGAAATTATGACCACTGTTACTGAAAGGATGTCAGGCAATGTTTTACATTCAAGCTTGGATCATAGTTTGGTAGTAACAACAACTTCATCATTACCTCGCATGACAAGTAAATTGTCTAAAATCACAGTAATAAATTTGAATACTGCACAAGATGCAACAGAGAACTCTACATTTATGTCTACCATATGTGACCAAATAGAAAAATCCACTAATTCTGAGATTTGTTCACAAAAGATCATAAGTAGTCTTCTAATGCCAAGTTCAATATATGGCCCACCAGTGGAATCTCCCAATGTTGAGTCTGTTCTCCATGGTTTAAGAGTCAGTTCAATATCTTCTGAAATTAAACCTGTCACTGAAGTTTCTTCTCTAAAGTTGGAGACAGAAACATCTAAAAGTTCAAATATGTCTTATCTCAAAGAAGAAAATAGAGATGAAAAACCAGAAAATCAAAATGTAAATATAACAAGCAATAGCACTAGTGATGAACTTGTTTGTTTTAAAAAAGAGATAACTTACCATTAAGTAAAAAACTAAGGCTGAAGATACCAGATACAAAAATAGGCGAACTTAGTTCCCTGTCAGAAGGGGGCGTTGCAAGTCAAAACCTAGGAACATCTCAATCTATTAAGTCAGTTAAATCTCCTGTTGTAACAAGTCCTCAGATTCTAGAGGAAAGAATTAGCAAGCTTATATCTGAAAATGCTGCTATTGTGGAAACACTAGATCCCCTGTGGTCATGGCGATATACTCGCCAATCCAGCATCTCTTCTAGCCAAAATATTGAATCAGAATTAAAGAAAGGTAAAACTTCTGTACGAATGAGACGATACAGTGAAGACTCAAGTCTAGCAAAGAAGGTTAATACCAGTACTAATGTTAGTCAGTGCTTTGGCTCTAAACTTCAGGTTGCTTTAATAGGTAATAGTGTAACAGAAAGTTGTGAAATCAATGAGAGAGTAATTGGCTCTTCAGCAGAACTCTCTCCTTTACATATTAATGGTGAAAGGATGTCGATTTTAGAAAAAGTTAATATCAAAGAAGATAGTTTTCATGGACATCCAAAAAATCCAGAAAGAAGCATCATTAAAGATTTACTACTTAAGGACAGAAGTAAGGGAGAAAAAAGCTTGTTGGATTCAGCAGCATTGAAAAATCCATTAGCCATTGAAACAGTTACAAAGTCCCCTCAGGTTTCTTTTTTATGCAGACTGTGTAATATAGTATTTCGTTGTAGAGAAAATTACATTGCTCATCGACAGCATTACTGTAAAGATAGCCAGGAGTACACCTGTAAGTCTGAAGAAAGCTTACATTATTTGAAAGGAGATATTTCATCAAGTGGATATGTAATGACTTTACCTATTTCATCTTCATCAGCTGCTTCTGCATCACAGTCATCTAAGTCAAATACATCAGTATATTCTTTGTTTCAACATGGACAGGTATTACCTTCTAATAGTGAAGCTCATATTCAAATGTCTTACCATGGATTAACTAATAAATCTCATATTTTTCAAAAATCTACAATCAGTCCTTCTCCTGAAAATCCTCCTCTGAAGAAGAGGAAAATATCTGAGCCAGTAATTCCAGTAAATGGACCTGAAGAAGTAGTTAAAAACAAGTCACTCAGTAATTTGTCAAACTGTCCCCAAACCAATCAACAATCAATGTTAGTGGTCACATCTGCTTCTACTAAACCAAGTGATGTTCAGATGAAGGACTTGAGAGAAAATACACAAGTATGTGAAAAAATGCTAGTCCATCCTATGCAAGTAAACACAGGGCTATCTGTTATTCAAGAAATACCAAAAGTTAAGCAAGTAGAATCTGGATTAAAAGATCATTCCATGCTAGCTAGAGAAAACATAAGTACATCAGTTGTTGATATCATATCAAAACCAGTTTTAAATTCTGGTGGGACTGTTCTTTCTGTTCAAAATTCTCTGCAGGATGAAGTGAACTCAGAAATTTGTTTACAAGCTAACCACACAACTGAGTCAGGTTCTGTAGATTTTGCTCTAAGTAATTCAAAAAGGGTTGCATATAGAGAGCTCAAAGTGGATGAACCAAAGGATGCTGAAATTGTTCAGGATTTGTCTCTTAGTAAACTAATTAACAAAAAATCATGTTTTAATACAGGAGTTTCTGTACCAACCACCCTAACTACTATTAATCAAGAGTCAGTTGCTCAGAGCTTGGTCTCAGTTCAAAGAAAAACAAGTATCTATTCTGTCATCCCAGACTATAGGGTTATGCAGGGAAGACCTGATACTGTTGTGCCTATGGATCTGCTAGAAGAAACAGACAATATTTGTTCTGATCCATCTACACACATGCAGGCAAGTTTCAATAAACCACAGTCAATTCCTGAAAGACCAGTTTTGTCTCCTTCTTTACCATTCTTTCCATCTTCTGTAATGCATTTAGTCTTGGAAAATAGTGCTCAACCACCACTTCAGCAAACAGTCAACTCCACCTTGAGCTTCAATTTGGCCTCCAAATCTCCACCTGATATCCCTACATCAGACAAACCACTGCCAGTACCTAGTTCTACAAAAAGAATCATTGCAAGTGACAGTTTTCAGATTGAAAAAACTAATGTGGAAACAAGTAAGACTAAACCCACTAGACCATCTTCTTTACCTTTGAAGAAAAAGGTTATTACCATGATAGGTTCCACACTAATCAGTCCTGAAACACCTCGCCCAAAAAAACACTGCATTCAGCAGTACATCAATGGACACTCGTACACTTATCTAGGGCTTAAATGTTCAACTAGGTCAACCTATTGCAGTATATACAGGCCCCAACCTATGTATGTTCCTCAAGATACTGATCCCAAATTATCTATGTATTCAAATTGGCAAGTTGTCCCTGCGAAAAATATGTTGCTTGGATTGTCTCCAGGACAAATGGTTGGACTTTATGATTCCAGACAGTGGCTTCATTGTTGTTCAGGAATCTTTGCATTAGCAAAACAATCACCACAACTGCTTATTACACACTCTAGTTATTGGATATATCGATGCCAAGAACTAGAGAGGTCATCTAAATCTAATCATCTTTTTAGTAGTCCAAGTGAAAATAAATTCCAGATGTACAAAAGTAAAACAGAACAATGTACTTCAAATTCTGTAGAAATAGTTAATCCAGGGGAAAACAAGGAAAAAACAAGTTTCAATTCTCTGGAATCAGTCCCTAGTAGTGGACTTTATAGTTGTAACCAGCAACACCTGATGGTGTCCACCCCTGATGAAGGTCAACACTTTGTTAAAGCCAAGTATCAGGATGAACAGCTAAACATTTCCAAGCCTTTGGAACTGACTATTCCTAATGGAAGCAAACAATCCATAGACATACTGGAGCAGAATCATAGTTTATCTACACCAGATAATTTGTTGGTCTCTCCTAGCTCTAATTATTCCCAATTTAAAGATCAGCAATTGCATTTACCTAAATCTCAACAGTGGCTGACAAATTCTGGAAACACTAAACAATCATTTACCATTGAGATTGAAAAACAACAGCAGTGCTCCAGCAAGTTCACAAAATCTTTGATCAGTTCAATCAAAGAGCATCCATTCAGCAGTAATGCTGAAGAACAACAGCAAAATCAAGCTGTGTGTCAGGAAAGCCCAGTAATTCCGTGTGCAAGCAAGCAAGCCTTGAACTTGTATTGCAGAAATGAAGAATTAAACTTGGCAAATATTCAGCAACAATTGTTTACTTCTCCAAAAATTCAGTATTCTATTATTACACAGGATCAGGAAGAACAACAGAATGTAACTAAGCCTGTTGAAACAATGATCAGCCCAAAGAGAATAAATCCTACCTTCTTCTACCAGAATCAAGATGAACAGATGAACTCCTCCATGGCAGTGGGTTATCCTGAGAGAAATAAGCACTTGGAACCTGTGACCAGTCCCAATATAGATATGCAGGTATCAAATAACCAGGTTAGTAAAATAACTAATTGCTGTACAGCATAATACTTGTAGAGTTGTAAAACGTCACACAAATAAAATATTTAAGATTTGGAATGCCTGCTTTATAATTCTTAAATCTAAAAGGTTTGTTCACTGCCTTATTAAATGGAATGTAGACATTCTTATGAAAAAAATGACCACTTATAATCTAGGTTTCTGGCTTTCTGAATGGCACATTAACAGGTAAGACTTACTGAAAATAATTTATTGTTTGGCTTACATTTCCATATTTTTTATTATTATTTAGATTTTTTCTGATAAGAATAAGGTAGTGGTGTTTAATTTTTAAAAAAAGTTGCAGGGAGAGAGAAAAATAGTTAACTAAAGCTTTCACAATGAAGTAGTTATTAGATAAGTATCACATGCAATGTATTTCACAATTCTTCATATTTTCTATACATTGTACATGGGGAGAGGATACTGGTGGTTGAGGAGTGTCATTGATGGGTCAGCTTATATTGGTGGTACTTTTCAACACATCACTTTGGCCATGAATTTCTGTAGATGAGTGGCCTTGGGGTGGCTCCCCCAGGGTTAATTGACTGGTCCTGTTGGGCTATGGTTAACTAAGTTCCAGTGTTGGACATTCTAAATGGGTGTTGTGACATTGATGCTGGTGTTTGGGTATAGTGTTCACGAAACCCTGGCATCTCTACAATGATCTACTTTAGCATTGTAGTGCATCCTCTTGTAGGAGTCCATGATGGGTGGGGTCAGTGGGCACTGAAATTTCTCCATTTTTATGTATCCTGCACCCAGAAAAACAAACAAACAAAAAAACTTGTTTATAGGAAAGTGACTACATTTGGAAGACTGAGAAGCAGTCACCATCCCATTCTGTTCCTGTACCTCATTGTTTGTTCCTTGACTGACAAACCTTTAGGGCAAATGTCTCCCTTTTTTATTCAGTGTGGATTAGGGGGGCTTGCTGGCTCTCCAAAATCTGTTAAGAAGCTACATTCTTGGGACATCTTGGTGGAAACATCTACTTCAAAACACATCAAACTTCTCCTGAAATCAAAGTCCATTGGGGATATACCTATGGAGGTTACTCCCCTCGCTACTTTGAATTCCTCATGAGGAGTTATCATTGAGAGGGATTTAATAAACATTCTCGCTGGTTTCTCTAGCCAGTGGAATTATGCTGCTTACCAATGTTCTTGTAATGACGTTTACATCATCACATTTTCCTGCCACTGTCAAGGCAGGTTATCTGAACTGTAAGATGTGGCTTTATATTCCTAACCCTCTCGGATGTTTCCAGTATGTTTATTTGATGTGTGCTCATTGTGGTGACAAAGACCATGACACCTATGAGTATCAACTGGACCCTCACTGTATCAGTTATGGTGGTTCCCACCCCTCTTACTTTCGATCTTGCCTAAGTGGGTGGAGGAGAAAGAGGTACAATGTTTATGTACTGTAAACAAAATTTTTTAACCTGAGGCTCAGAAGTTGTTGTCCCCTGTTCCATCTTGTACATATGCTGCTGCACTCTGTTCTACTGCTACAATGGGAGTGCAAGCAGATATTTTTGTGCCTCCATCAGTCTTTCTTACACCATGTGAAGAGTCTTTTGACCTCCATGGTTGCATGAGTTGACAAGTCTCTGTCTCCACCATCTCATTCAGTGACTGCCCCAAGATGTAGAACCATTATTTTGTCACACCCTCAGTCTCTGGAATTTCCATCCTCTGATAGAGGTCTGTCCAATCAACCCTGAGCAGGTTCCATGGGGGTCTACAGACCTCTTTCGACTAAATATAAACATTGTGATTGCAAACAGAAGGGTTCTCTGCCCAGTTCTCCTCCACCTAAACAAAAATGGCCACTTTGATACAGGGAACTATCAAGGTTTTCATTCTAATTTTGATGACATTAAGGCTTTGATCGATTCTTATAATCCCATATGTCTCTCCTTACAGGAAATATTTCTGAGACCTGCTGATACTGTCACCTTTCGGCAGTTTTTAAGCCCAGAATGACGCTTTGTGTGATGCATGAGTTCATGAAGGTGTGGCATTGCTGGTTGACCATGTCCATGCCACTCAATACGCCATTGGAGGCTGTGGTCGTCCGTATCTCTGTGAGTTGTATCATCACTGTTTGTTCTCTTTACCTGTCTCTAGGAGAGACTTATGGTCAATCAGACCTTAATGTTTTCATAGAACAGATGCTGTTTCTCTTCATCTTGGGGGGCTTTAATGGACATAATCTTCTCTTGGGTGGTGCTGATATTGACAGGAGGGGTCGTTCTGTAGAGTGTATGCTCTTGGATCACAACCTTTCTCTTTTCAGTACTGGTTCCATTACCTATTTTCATGCACCTAGTCAGTTTTAACTGCTATTGATCTATCTATCTGTTCCCCTTCACTTTTTTCTCTCTTTTTCTTGGAGAGTTGACAATGAGTGACCCATGGGGCAGTGATCATTTTCTCATCATTTTGAGGGAGATTGGCCGCAGTTGATGCCATCAACTCTCAGGCCACTTTACTTTTGGGCTAATCGTCTCAACGATTTTGATTGCCCAGTTATTACACTGGTGGAACTTCAACTCGTACTTCATTGGTCTGGCTGTACACAAGTCATACCTGATGATATTCATTATGAGATGCTGCACCACCTCTCTCCCGCCTCTCTTGCTCTTCTTCTGGTTGTTTTTAACTGGATTTGGCAGGAGAATGTTTTTTTCAGATGCGTGGTGCAGGGCTATTGTTCTTCCTTTCTCAAAGCCTGGGAAGGAACCCAAGATTCTGTCTAATTATCGTACAATTGCTTTGACTAGCTGTCTCTGTAAGGTTTTGTTGAGAATGGTTAATGCTCATCTTGTTTATTTCCTTGAATCAACCAACCTCCTCTTGCTTTCATTGACAGTGCTCCACTTGGATCACCTGATTTGTCTTGAAACCTCAATCAGGGAAGCCTTCTGTCTTCTTTAATATTGAGAAGACTTATGACACTACATGGAGGTTTGGCATTTTGCAGGATCTCCATTCATATGAATTGCATGGCCATTTACCCATTTTATTTGTAACTTTTTACTTGAAAAGTGATTACAAATCTGTGTAGGTTCAACTCTGTCCCGATCCTTCACACAGGAAAACATGGAATCCCTCAGGGCTGTGTCTTGAGTGTCACCCCATTTCAGTATCAAGATCAATACTATCACTAAACTTCCTCCTACTGTTGCAAACAGCCTCTGTGTCAATGACTTTTAAATTTCTTGTAGGTCGTCACACACAAGGTTTATTGAGTGGCAGCTTCAGACTCCTCTCACTCGCTTTTTTTGGAGTGGACCACATCAAACTATTTCACTTTCTCTTCTTCAAAGACCATTTGTGTCCATTTTTGCTACCATCACGGCTTACACCCTGATCCCGAGCTCCGTCTTGGTGTTGTTGTTTTACCTATGGTTCCTGAGACGAAGTTCTTCAGACTTATCTTTGACTCTAAGCTTACTTTCATTTCTCACATTAAGCAGTTTCATGTAGAGTGTACAAGGGCACTGAACATCCTCCATGTTCTCTCTTCCACCTCTTGGATGGATTTTCTATGCTCAAGATCTATTGTGCCATCATATGATCCAAGCTAGACTATGGGTCTTTGGTTCTGCCAGGCCCTCTGCCTTGAAGATGTTGGACCCTGTGCACCACCTGGGGCTTCAGCTCTGTATGGGGACTTTCCACACTTCACCAAACCAGAGTCTCTATACTGTGTCTTATGAATCTCCTCTTCACATCTGATGTTTGCAACTTTCTTTACAGATTGCTTCCAAGCTTTTTTCCTTACCACAGCATCCCACCTGGGGTTGTGTCTTCCTTCCTTCCTCAGTGAGCTGTGCTCTTTTGGAATACATGGTCTGCCATTTTTCATTTTGGCCTTTGTATCAAGGCACAACTGGCTGAATTGGGTCTGTTATTAAATGACATTGCTGAATCCGATGATCAGCCCATTCTGCCATGGCTTGTTACCATCCCCACCTGTGACCTTTCTTTGAGTCATCTGAGGAAAGCAGATACTCCCAATTGGAAGTACCATTTGTGCCAAACATCTTTCAAACCATTCTTCTGTTCCCGTTTTTACAGATGGTTCAAAATCAGATGACTCTCTGGGCTCTGCCCTGGATTTTTATGACTCAGTGGTTGCTCACAGGATCCCCTCTACAGTTCTGTGTTCTTCTCAGTTGTA
>NW_013668445.1:68806-69589 GCF_000517525.1 Limulus polyphemus | reverse complement strand
GTTCACAGTAAATCATTGAACAGTCAATCATAGACATTACACAGAGGAGATGATTCCTGTTCGGTCCACTCACTTTTCCGTTATTCTCCCCTATGCAAATTCCTTCCTCCCTGTCTCTTGTAGTCAAGCATAAAAATGCTTGCTTCCCCAGTACCAAGCTGCTGACGGGGAGGGGATTGATATGGAAGTTCCTCTTCAGGTTGATGTAATCCAACTGGTATGAGACCTAAGGAAATCAGAAGTATGGCAGGGGTATGAACTTAGAAAAGTAATTGAGCTAAACCTTAAAATATCCAAAATCTAGTAGACAGTCTAAAATATATTTCAAATTCTCCTGTAATTATTTTGTTACAAGAAAAATGTGCAAAATTAGTTTGTCAAACCTTATCACTCATTTCACCATTTTTTCTTTTAATTTTTGAAGAAACTTTTAAACAAAGTCAGTAGTTTCAATTTGGCCTGTAAACTTTTTTTATTTTTAGAAACCTTCAAATTTAGTTTGAAATTATGTTTTGTTGTTGTCTTATTTAAGTCAGTCAAGAAGACTTAAGAATTTGTTAGATTAAGCATAATGCTATGCCTTGCACTTCTAATTTGAAAAAATCCCTTTTTTAAGACCATTAGGGAGGAGATATACATGCATGCACTAATTTAATAACTAAACAGCATTAGATATGATGTATGAAGATTATCAGAAAAAATTAAACCTTGCCAGTAATGTACAGAGTACTTTAAAATGGACTCAGTCATAAAAAGGTAATTTTTCAAACATTTTAAGGCAAG
>NW_013668445.1:28564-67806 GCF_000517525.1 Limulus polyphemus | reverse complement strand
TACAGTTCTGTGTTCTTCTCAGTTGTATGCCATTTTCCTTGCTTTAGGTCACATAGAAGCTAAGCAGTACACTAACTGTACTTCTTACTCAACTCTTTTAGCTCTCTACTGGCCCTGGAATCACTTAATGTCAGATCTCACCCTGTTCTCTGAGACATTTAGAAATTATTGGCTCAGTTTAACTGTCATCCATTTCTATCCATTTTTTCTGGATATCTGGCCATGTTGGTATTCTATAGAATGAGCATACTAACACTGCACCTAAGTCTGTCTGTCCTGTATATGGACTATGGTCCTGTGATCAAGGCCTGGCTTTACACCATTTGGCAGTCAATTTGAGATGAGCAATTTCATAACAAGCGTTTCCAGATCAAACCTACTGTTGTTGTTTGACCATCTAGTTTCCTTAGGGTTTGACAGGAGAAAGTTGTTTTGGCTAGGCTACGCATTGGTCACAGTTTTTTAACCAGTCTTTTTCTTTTATGTGGTACTGATCCACCAATGTATGGCCTTTGTGACACTCATGTCAAAATTGCCCACATCTTACTTTCACGTCATCATTACAGATGTGAGAGGCAGCACCATTTTAGACATGTACTTGCTAAGGATTTACCCCTGACATCAGATGGTGTCATTGGCAATGCTGACACTGTCCAACTTAATTTTATTTTTAGCATTTAGCAGGCCATTGGTCTTTTAACTTCTATTTAGATTTTTCCCTAATTTTTGGGCATTGTTTAGTTTTAACTTGTTTTCTTCTTATATTTTACTTGCAGTATTTTTACTGGTTGTTTGTTGCAGTTAGCCTAATTGCTTTGTGCCAATAAATGCCAACCAACTAGTTGATATTAGCACACAAATAACTAAGTTTTGTAAGTACACGTACTTAATAGAATGTATATATTATTAAAAGGTTGAAAGTTATGAGTAAAGGCATATACACCTACAAATACATTACAGTTTGCAAGTAACTGTAGACATATTAAATTTCAGTATTATGTTATCCACATACAAATATCTTATTAACTCAAAAGCTGAAGTTTGATAATATTAGTATTGTAGGATTTCTGTTCCATACAGTTGATACCAGTTGTAATATTTCAAAACTTTTTCACATTTACATGTGTATAAATCTTTTACTGAGCTGCAATGTGTTACATTTATATGCATGTATGAACTAAATGCAGTGAAATTCCAGAATACATTTCCATTTCAGGTGATGACACATCTCATAGCCATTCCTGTAGAATGAATCACACTGCATTACAACTATGTTTTTACACATACTGTATCTATTTCCTATTGCACTAGTAAGGATCTGTAAAGTATAGTTTAATTATAAGAAAAGTTGCCTATTATTCAATTTAATGGTTTTGGACTGACGAGAGGTGAAATTGCCTTATAACAGTTTTTTCCATTCTTGGCTATTTGTAGAGTGTATATACCATTAAAGTCTGAAGTATGAACTATAAGCATCTACACATATGATTTTCTCAAAATATATTTACACATGGAAGTTGTATTTATTATGTAGATATAACTCATTTTGAAATCCACTTAAATATGTAATAAATATAATAGAATAATGAGGCACAAGCTTGAGATTGCATTTTCATTTGAGTAGAACTTTTGCAACATTGAAGTTGTTCTTCAGTCAACAATGACCTATTTTTAATTCTAGGATTATTGTAGTTTCCTGCATATGCCACAAGTCTTGGACAAACTCCAACCCCTACACATGTCTGTGTGTATTATGCTAGCTTATGATGTAGTTGTTATAATGCTGTAGCTCTCCACCCATATAAGGGCAACACAATCTAAATGTGCAGTAATACACATGGATAGTACATTTATATCAAACCCATGATCAAGTTTCTAACTGCCCCAATAGTGGATTCAAATGTCAGCCAAGAGAAAATGTTGAACTGTTATCAACATTTTAGTTTGATGAAGGTTGCATAGTCAAAAGATTGTTCACATAAAGAAAAAGAAAACAAAATTGGCATTATCTCGTGGCTTATTTTAAACATGTTATATGTGTGAAAAGATGTACTGTATGGGATAATCATATGTCATCTTGCTCAAAGCTTTACTGTAAGAGAGGTATGAAAGCTTTTCGGTAAAAGTTCATCCATGCCAGAGCTTTAAATTTTATCCCATTTTTCATGGATGTCATTTCAGAAATCATTCAGTTGATTCACACCAACAAATGCTAGTTAGAGGAAACCAGAAGACATGAGAAATTTCTTTGTCCCCTGAATGATTCCTGAAAATTATGATTATTTTCTTACAATTATAATACCATAAAAGATAAGTTACTTTTTTGCTTCCTCCTTATACCACCGTTGAGTATTAAAAGAAGCATGTGTAAATTAGTAAGTTTATTTAATTCTCTCCTATTTCACTGAAACTCTTACTTAAAATGTTTCACTTTGATACACTAGTTGTTGTTGGTGACATGTTATGCAATAAAAGTTATTACATGTAGAGCACTAATGAGGAGTGGTTAAAGAACATCACTCATAGTTATATTGTGACGTCTTAGAATTTTCATTGCTTTGTTAACAATGAAGTATTGTCAAAGATGTATTTAATTACAATAGCATACCAAATATTATTTTAATTCCTCACCATTTTATTAAAGAGTACAAGAAACGGGAAGCACATGAGTTATAAGATTACTGTATCTTCATTCGCATTCATCAAAATGCTTTTAAATTTTTCATTGAATTATGTTATTAAATCATATTACTTGAAAGTGTAAGTGGTTATTCATAAAGTGATACTCGCCTCTCCACAGAACAATTACTTTGAGACTTGGAGCTACTGCCGAAAAGTATTTGTGCATCTACCAAGCTCTCACCTCTTAATGTAGTAACATGTACTGCACTAGTCTGTGTTGCAAGCAACAGCAGACCATTACACTCTTTCCACCAATAATAAGGTGACAATACTTCCCTTGAGCTCTTTATTTAAACTAAAAACTCATTCTTTTCCTCACTACTAAACTGTCCAGATATTATTTTTTTCTTATCAAAGGATCTTTTTTATACTGTGCATACATTTTAAGTTGAAATCTTTCAGTGAAAGTTCTTATAAAAATTATTATAATCTTTCTTAAACATCCATTTCTCTCAGATCCCTTCCTTTTTTGGCACATGGAAGAGGCTGTATTTTCTCTCCAGGAAATAAACATAAAAGAACAGGTCTTGAACCCCCTTCTGGGGTTTTACTTCCTTCTTTTTTTAGTTTCTGAGTAGACATTGACCTGGCAGCCCACCATAGATAAATTGCTGTTAAACCAATTTATTTTCATCCCTCAGTTCAAGAATGAATGTTTCATTGACCTGAAGTGTGTAATCTCTCATGGTTTATGGATGACCAAGGTCAGTGTATTGAATGCTTTTCTTCACATTCTTATTCATTTGGCTGCTCATTATTTCTGTTATTTCATCCATAGCAGTCAGAACTTTCAGTTTATGGTCCTTCTGTTTGGGTTAACTACAACTCTAAATGTTTTAAATCAAGTTCTGAGGGATTTTGCATGGAGGATGCACTCATTGGGTCATCCTTCTTCATTACAGCTTTGAGACATGGAGCTTTTGACTTGGAAAGCTCTCATGTCTCCTTTTCTTGCATGAGGGATTCTGTCTCTTTTGAGGACTCTAGCATCTCATTAGTCCTTTGTTTTTCTGCAACTTACCCATTTGCATCTTTTTCAGTATTTGCTGATACATCAGTGAAATATACCCAGAAATCCACAGTCTTTTCTCATTCTCTCTCTCTTTTCATTACTTTACCCCTTGCTGTTGTGGAAGTTTGATCATTCCTGCACATCCCTTGGTATCCCTCTTCTTCCACTTTTTCTGAACTCTCATCTGGGTTTCAGTTCTTGAAACTTTCACCGTTTTTTATGTTCGGTCTCCAAGGAGAGATTACTGCACATTAACATCTTAGGTGCTGGCAGTTCTGCAGGCTTGCCACCATCTTCTCTTATGTCTCTATGAACATTTTATTGTGATCCATACAGACAACTACCACTGTTGTTACTTAAATTAATTGACTATTAGGTACTCACTCTCTAGACCTCTGCTTTCTCGCTCTACTGTTCTTCTTTTGAGCTCACAGTCAATATACACTTGTTAGTCTGCCATGTCACCGAAGTTTTGTGGACACTTCCAATAGAGTGGTCCTTATATCCTTTAGTGTTTCTGTGGGCTTGCATTTTGGTGCCTTTGCCATTCCCCTCAACACCAAGCTTCCACTGTATTGGTTACCAATCCCAAACTCTGTTGCCTTAGGGTAAATCCTCTGAGTCAGGATTGGTCCAACTTATTTCTCTATGCCTATCTTTCTCAACATCCATTGACAAGTTTTTCATTGCCCCCTTTGACCAGCTCAGTCGTGTTTCTACTCTGCTTTTGGTGATCTAGGATCCTCTACATTTTCCGTCTTAGAGGCCCCTGTCATGTCAGCCCTGGAAACAATAGGGACTGTGGGTTGCTTCTGATACAAGTAGGGTAAAAAGCCATAAACTGTAATAAAATTTTATAAGTTAGCAGTTTTAATTTGATAAACTTCTTGACATAATGATTATTGAAACATAAATAAATTACCATTATGACATTAATTTCTTCATAAGTTTGTATAAATATATGTCTGCTTTTTATTTTGCATAAAAAAGAGCTTTACATGTACATGCTGCTTTCTTGCACAGTTTCAATTTAAATCTGAATGGAGGAGTCAGCCTATTCACTTCACACTATGAGAGATTTTGACTTTAGAACAGTAAGGATTGAAAAAGTGTCTGCTCAAATACACTGTAATTGGGGAAATTTAAACATCATTATCATAGAGGTTTTGTTTTATAACTTGCTGACCTACCTTAAAGAATTTACTTCATCTTTTATTGATTACAGTATGAGAGGTTGGGTACATTCTGGAATTTGTAGTTTTATTACTTTCTGGGAAAAATGGTACTTTTGATGCATAAGAGCAGGAGCTTGAGTTTTTCCCCGCTACATATTTGGAGAATGTAACTGTTAATATAGCAAGTGACATATTTAGCAGGTCACAGGTGGTGAATGGCCTAACAAGACACTGGGAAAAGTCCTGGTGGGCCCCTTGGAAAAGTATGTTGTTTTGTTATTTTTATGACAAACTTGTGGGCCCTTTCTAGCTTTTTCCTGGTCAAATCTTAGAGTCCAGTCCACTGCTGGCAGTTCATTTTAAAAATTAGTGTTATCCAACATCAATTAAAGGAATTCTTAAACTGTACTGACTATATACACATTTTATTCGTAATCAATATGAATTTTTCTATTAACTTTTTTGGAAAAATCAGTTTAAATGAAAGACAGATTGGTAGTCAGACTGGTTTCTATGTAATGTGTTAGTCATCCTAAGGATTGCAGAGGAGCCTGAAATCATATATTTTCACTAATCCATCATTCTGTTGAAATAGATGCCAAAAAATATTTCTAATTACAGAATCTTTCCATGTTTTCATATCAGTTTAAATGAAAGATGGATTGGTAGTCAGACTGGTTTCTATGTAATGTGTTAGTCATCCTAAGGATTGCAGAGGAGCCTGAAACCATGTATTTTCACTAATCCATCATTCTCTTCAAATAGATGCCAAGAAATATTTCTAATCACAGAATCTTTCCATGTTTTCATATACAGGTTCAGTTTAGAACTCATGTTTTTTAGCCATGTCATAGCAGGTTATAGAACAGCTCTGAATTGTTTTTCCAACGGCAGATTTGTAGCTTGTAGCTGAGTCATCTCTTGACCGATTTTGATATCTAATTATAGTTTTGGACTTGGGATTTATTTGACCATGCTCAAATTCTCATAGATTATTTTACTCTAATCCTGCCCAAAAGACTTTCAATTTGAGGGTAGACTAGTAGAGTACTGAGAATAATAAAATTCAATCAGGTATAGGTATGCCCCATGCTTGGTATTGCTGGCACACAGAAATATAGCTAATAAAAAGGATAAAAAAGGTCTTGTAGATTAATTTTCTCTAATCCTGCATAAAATAATTTTAAGTGGTGTAGCTATTGAGGATTCCTATTGTTTTATTTTATTTTTAAGCCTTTGTACAATGAATTTTATATAATTGACAACACAAATATGTGTAAATTATAGTAGAGTATTGTAACAGAAAGACCAGTTACCGAATGAATTTCTTCAATGTAGGTACTGATTTAGATAAATGCCTTTACTACTAAAATTGTAAGATGGAACTTGTTTACTTATAATACTAGCTTTTATATTTATATGTCATTTGTTGCCACCTGTCACATACAAGCTCTTATTATATATATACACATTTGTAAGTATGAAACAGCATCCTGTATAGAAGTGTAATATATGTTATATTATCTTGTTGGCTGTAGGTCAGTCACAGAAAATACGAGCTTTTATTATATGTACACATTTGTAAGTGTGGAACAGCATTCTGTATAGAAGTGTAATATATGTTATATTATCTTGTCGGCTGTAGGTCAGTCACAGAAATGAATGTAGTTTAACATTTTTACATGCATTTTTATAATATTGTGGTTATTGTATAATTATGATGTTCATGTTACAGTATGTACGACATCATTTTTGTACATGTAAAAACTGTGATTTTGTTTGACTAAACAAATGAATTTTGTGCAAAAATATGTTGAACTGAATCTGTGCTTGTATGTATGCGTGATATAGTGTTATGTATAGTAAGCAGGTCTGCATTAAATACTCACGCCCTACCTGTGTGTTCCTATCTTGGATCTATGCCATATTTCCTGCACCAAAGTGGCCTTGTCCGGTCTTAACTGTACATGTACCTACATGCAGTTGTCTGTGTGTATGGTCATGTGACCTTGTCTTTAGCAGCACCTGCACAAACTGTGGGGTGTTCCTGCTAAGGCTAGCTCTACTAGTGGATATTCCTCCATATATGGTATGAATATTCAAGGGTTGTCTCATTTCACAGTTGTATAGACATTGTTTACCTGGTCTGCTGCACACCTTCACTTAATTTAATTATTTCAGTGATGATTTTGAAAGAAGTCTCTGTAGTTTAAATTTTTATACTTCACTTACATTTTCTTTTTGATATCAACTCAGTTTTTGTTGTTTTTTGCACTTAAACTATTAAATGAAAATCATTATAGCATCATCTTTAGTGATTTTGGTTTTTGTAGCATTGTGTTTTCAGATGAACAGTTTCATTGTACTGTAGGGTCAGCATCATTCTCATATCTGTTCATAATGTTTAGTAGAATATAGGTCACATTTACAAGCTTTTGTTAGAATATTTAAATACAGCATCAGACAGTGGTGTAACTTTGGTTTCAAAAGTGTGGAACAGAGGCTATAGCTGGGGCAAGATGATTATTCAATAAAAATATAATTGAAATGTGATAAAACTGTTGTAGACCATACACCATCAGCAAACCTCAAAACAAGTTACTTGGGTAACTTAAAAATATAATATTCCTGTTGAAATATAAGGAGAGTAATCCCTTCATAATGAAACAGTGAGACATGTTTCATGTGTAAATTGTTGTGTCTTCAGTAAAAAAGAAATATCTAATCAGGTTTAGGGCTATTACATATTAAAATGGAGTGGGATTATTTTTGTATTGTACCAGATTGTGACTTACTAAAACTCATAATTTTGACCAAAGCCATGTTAGAAACATTAACTAACCAACATAACTTTTCTACATAAGCTATATTTTCTTCCTACAGCTCTTTTAAAAAGTGTTCCTATAAATTTAGTGAACCAGTTTCTAAACATTAATATCTTACCACTACATCCCTAAAAACTTCCAGATCCCTCTAGTGGAAAAGGGTTTTATACTTTCAGATAAAATTATTTTGTAATGTTTTGGAAGTCATCTCATATAAAACATTTATAGTAATAATCAGTTTTTGAAAACATTCAAAACGTGAGTGAACGTTTTGTTGGAAGAAGGAAAAAACTTTAGACTTATGAAACGGGGCTGTGTGTACACCATTTAAATTTCTATAATTAGTTAATTTAGATACTTCTTTCTAGCTTGAATACTGTGATGACTTTATATTAGCATAAAACATAACACACAAAACACCTTATCCAAGTTTCACTTGCAGGCATGGGCTTAAATGACTTAAATTAATCATTTAAAAAGTTCTTTAGACAAATCTTAAGACTAAATCTTGCTTCTTCCCACTTAATTTTCTAAAGACAATGACCACATTTTAAATGAGCATTAGTTGTAACCTCTATGTTTGAATTATGTACAGGAGTATAGTTTGCTGCTACATGTAAATTTATCTGATTTGTTAAGTCATTTATGTGAGTTATGTCTACTTGTAAAAAATTTCTGATTTTATTTCAGAAAAGCAATTGAAGATATATTTATATATTACACACACATCTATGTGTGCATAAAGGAAGCAAACCTTCATGTGTAAAACATTTAATTCTAATACTTCTTTTGGATGTATGCTTTAAAAATATCCTCTGATCTTGATCTAATGGCATACTCTATACATACCACTGTTTTAAGGAAGAAAATAAAGTGTTGTTTTAACTAGCAGGTTACCAGTCCTTGTCATAAGTTGAGCTTTGCCAGTTGCAAGTGTTACAAAGATTGTAAAGTTATGTATGTGCATATGAGAGTTAAGATGAAAGTCATCTATAACTTAATATTTTTGTGTGTTGGACAGAACTCTGCTTTCAGGAGGAAAAATTGTTCGAAAAAGGATGAAGTTTGTGGTTGTTTCCTTGATTTATTGTATAAATACAAATTAATAACCATTGTATATTTATTTCTTTATGCAAAATCTTATCAAAAGGCTAATCTAGGTTCAGTCAACATTACAACATTAAGTTGTCTCAAAGTAACAACTGCAATATGTTTTAAAGATTTAAAGACATTTTAACTTAACAGTGAATAATTTGTCTATGAATCACAGAGAACTAACATTCTTCCATGCAAGGTATGAGAAATACTTTATGCGAACATTTAAGAGAGTATGGGAAATAAATGTGAATAGTAAATTCATAAGTTATGAAATTATGACAAGATCACTGTCGTAGAAATAATTTCAAACAAAACTGTGTGTTTAGAATTCTTGTCCTTATTGTATAGATAAGAAGCATGAGGTGAGAGCAGGAGCAAACTAAGGGATCAAAATTAGAAAGTAATTGTAGGAACAACAATATTTGTAGAATCATTTGTGTGCAGTTTTGACTCGTGGGTACATCCCTGTGAGGTATTGAAATTGTGTAGGGTATAATGGTGTTTGTAAAGCATTCCATTAATTAAATATATAATTAAACATAAAAACAGGTAGGTGGTTTTTGTTGTAATTTATTCAGATATGTATAGATTTGTGGAGCAAGAAGAAACTTATTTTACTAGTTTTATGTAAGTATGCTCCTTTAACTTATTTCCAAAAATAATGTGCTTAATCTATTTGTTTATATTGTGCTTTGCTTATAGTAGTAACCATAACCACAACATAGGATAGAGAAAAGTGTTGTTTATGACAGAGCTATCAAAGATGAATCTTGTTGGGCCAGTCAGATTTTCTTTTATCTGATTGAGTCTTGGGTTTGCAGGTCAAAATTTTAGTTTTGTAGCTCAGTTTGAGAATTTTTGGTCAGTTTTTGTTGAGTTCATTCAGCTCTAGTTGCAAGTTAGTTTTTAATTCAGTTGTAACTCTTTAGCTTGTGTGCAAGTGCTTTCTTTTGTTGTTGTTTTTCTCTCTAGGTTAAGTTGTTTTGGATATATGCAGTCTTCTATTTGTAAATTACATTGTTCTGGAATATCTTCTATCCCTGGGCTCAGAGTTAAGTTGTTCTGTAACACTACTGTCTTCTCACAAGTTATACAATTTGTGTTTGTTACTGAGATAGTGAGAAATTGAGATGCAGTTTCAGTAGATTAGGTATGATTGTAATTTTCTCAAAGAAATAATGCAACACAGTGTTTACTGTTTTCTTAGTAACATAGTAATACTTTGTTTAATAATAATGATGAGCCTCTTTCTCAACATAATGTAGAACATTTCAAATATGCATCACAATTCATGGAATAGCTTTTGGATAATTAAAATCACACCAAAAGTGAGTATGCTACTCTAAACCTGCTGCAAATAATGACCTGTCATCTCTATTTCCTTCTGACACTGACCAGTATCTTGGTTTCACCTGTAAGCAGTTCTTGGAACTTCTTACCCTCTCCATAAGGTTAAACCATTTCCTCTTTAATGATGTCACTTATCACCAGATAGAGGGAATCCCCACTGGGTCCAACAGTAGCCAATAGTTTTATATGCTACCATGAATGCAAGTGGCTAGAAAACTGCCCATGTGACTTTAAACCAGTCCTTTACAAATGCTATATCAATGACACTTCCTTTTTATTTCAAACAATCGAGTCACATTTTCAATTTTCTTTCTTACCTTAACTCCCAACATCCCAGTATCAAGTTCATATCTGAACTTGATATTTACATTTCTGGGCCTTGCATTTGGGAATTCCCACTTTTCCCTTTATCTTGTGACAGAATGTAATGACTTTAGCCTCTGAAGCCACATAACAATAAGCTAAGTATCAGATGATTCTAAATTTTTGGAAGCCAAGGCATCACAGCATTATATCTGAGGAACTGTCATAATGAGGCAGTACTGTATTTTCCTGGATAATATTGGTCAATATTTGTACAGTCCAAATAAAGTTGAATTATTATTTTTTACTTAAAACCACTTTCTCCCAACTTTTCATGAAATTTCTTGTGTAGGTCCTAGAAGCCTAGTTTAATTGAAGACAAATGGACTATATGAGCAGTGGCATCAGTATCACTATATTTATATGTGTATATATATATCCAAACAATTATGAATAAGAAAATGCTTGTTATGCAATCTCCTTTGCTTATGTAATTTGTATTTACACATTTATGTATTTTTATATTAGGAAGTAGGTTCATCCATGGACTCCAGTTCATTATCTGTCAACCCTGAAACATTGCAGTCTCTGACAACTTCTTGTACCACTCTTATACCAGCACTTTCACCTCTTTGCAGTGGAGAAACTCAATCTTCTTTGAAAACTGTATCAAATAATTCCTTATCTCCAGCTAGACCTGGTGGACAAGAAGGTGAAAGTGATGAAACATCAGACAGTTTTCATACCATAAAGGTTGGACATAACTTTACATGTACCATTAAATGAATATAGTACATATAAATGTAAATGCAGTATATATCCTGCACCAAAAAAAATATAATGTTATTGGAATTAATAATATTTTAGCTAAGACAAGGCATAACTGCTGTTATAAAATAATGTCAGTCACCCCCTCAGCTCAGTTTTATGCTTATCGGGCATTTGGTTATCTTGCATATATTGAAAAATACAAGTGATTGGTCTTTCATTATATATTTCACTTTAGTATGAGTATAATTGCTGCAAACACAATGGCAGTGTGACACCAATGTTGCATGCTTAAAATCAGAGTGTTGGTAAGATAATAGGATGTCTTTGAATATTCTGAAAGAGTGGTTTCCACAGCGTCTTTACTCTTTGGAACCACCTGATGAGAATGAATAAATTCACGAAGAGCATGTTATATGTACGTGATAGGATTTAAGTCCACTGAAGGTACAGTTAACTTCATTTGATCTATCCCTGCATTTTGGGGTTGGTCATATCATTCATTATGCTGAAATCAGGGCTAATTGTACCAACACGTAACAACATGAAGGATTGTAGAATGTGGTGTCTATAATGTGTGTTATTAATGGTACCGTGCTCAGGATGTAGTAATTAATATATCCACTAATGATTTTTCCTCTCCATGCCTTTACTTCCATCACTGCCATATATCTCATGTTTGTATATAAAAATTGAGTTAGATCTGTCTCCAGATGAATATACATCTGTTATCTAGAAGCATAATTGATCTGTGACATTAACATGGCTCTACACGTCATTGGTCCACTGGATGTGTTCTTGGCACCATTGCATATATTTTGTGGCTTGCTGCAAGTAGAATATGACTCACTGAGTGTCTGGTATACTAACCAGCCTTGCAGTTGCATCTGTTAATATCTTGAAATGGCTACTTTTGATTACAGTAACCTAGAATTGATCCTATTGGTAGTTTCAGTGTACAAGAAAATGATTTAATCATAACCATCCTAACATAACATCATTTTTTTTTATTTTTAAAACATACTTTGTCAAATTGGGAAAACTTGAGCTCCATCAGACAGATTATGAATAATTAACTAGATGGCAGTAAATTCCATTTTGACTCAAATTAATAAACTTCAAAGACCCAAAACCTTATTAATATTAATTAATGTGCATTTTTCTCCTTATCATTCTGTTCTTTAATAAATTTTTGTTACTAATTCTTGATGATATATCCTTAAGTTAACAGAGCTAACCACCGATGAAGAGTCTACTCGAAGCGAACCTTTAAATGATAATGAGTCTGCCCTTCTACCAAAACGAGTTCGTATTTTTGAAGGAGGATTCAAGTCAAATGAAGATTACACCTATGTTCGTGGTCGAGGACGGGGAAAATATGTTTGTGAAGAATGTGGAATTCGCTGTAAAAAACCTAGCATGTTGAAGAAGCACATCCGAACTCATACAGATTTACGGCCTTTCAGTTGTTCGCATTGTTCATTTGCTTTTAAAACAAAAGGCAACTTAACCAAACACATGAAGTCCAAAGCTCACCACAAAAAGTGTGTGGAACTTGGTATAGTTCCTGTTCCTACTACTATAGATGACTCCCAAATTGATGGAGAAGCACTAGCTAAACAGGTTTGTGACTTTATTGCAGTAAACATACACATATATCTCCATATATTTTACTTACAATGAAATAATGTCATCTGATATGTTACTAAAAGAAGTAACTGGTTAGTTGTTCCTGTGAATCAAAACTACTGGACAAGTTCAAATGAAACTATGAAAAACAGTGGTGGTTTATATAACAAAGTTACAGTGGGAAATAGTTATTATTTTTCGTTATTTAAGCAGTATTGCTACTGCTATTTATCCGATAACGAACTCTCCAGCAGTGTTTCCGGTTAATTTAATTGGTTGAGGAACTAATATATCTCAACAACTAAAATATTTCATAAAGAAAAGTTAAAAGAAATTTATTTTCATTGCTTCATATACTTATATAATGGTTGAATAAATATTTTCATCTCATCATATTGTAGTCAAATTGTTCATCAGATTTTAGAAGTATTTGCATTATGTGGAATTTTTTCTTTTAAGAAAAAGTTTGTATTCTTTCCAGTCATTGAGAAAGTAATCTTCTCTAACAAACATGATTTTATACCAGTAAATTTTACTTGCGTAAGTGTAAGACATAGCATTAAGGGGAAGTTTGAAATGTGCACCAAAACATAGACATCTAAAAACAAAAAGTTCTTTGAAAAATTATTTATAATTGCTGATAATAACTAATAAATTCAACAGTCACAAAACTGAACTTAATAAACAAAAATATTAATAAGAAGAAAACAAGGAACCTAACTTTTGTTATAAGGATCAGTCTCAAGGACTTAGAGAAAAAGTAGAGAAACCAGTTTTAAGGAGTTATACTTGTTCTTCTACCCTGTTTACATTGCTTATTTTGCCTGACATATTCAATTTTGTGTATATACACAAGTTAATTTCCTTATATACTCAGGTGGAAAGTCTGCTTTCTTGTGTTTGTTTTATATATATTGTGGACTTTATCCTAACACACACACACACACATATATGTATGTATGTATTTATAAAATATGATAATTATTAATTTTTCATATCATCTGCAGTTGGTAAAGAAGAAATTAAGTTGATGTATACATCTAGTATTTCTACTGTTATAAGACAGAATTCTTGATGAACATTTATTCCTGAATTTACTTACATATGTATTTCAAAATGTGTTGTGCATACTGGAAGTACTTGCACACATTTTAATAAAAAAGTTAGAAAAATAAGGACCTTTATACTCCAGATAATTATAAAAGAACTTTTTATTTGAACTAATGTTTTGCCTTTGTGGCTTCCTCAGTTTTAGTACATACAAGTGTTTGATATTAAAATATTCATTAAATTAATTAATATTCTAATATTAAAAAGTTGTATGTACTAAAACAGATGAAGCCACAAAGGCGAAACATTGGTTAAAATTAAAAAGTTCTTTCATAATTATCTGGAATATAATTTTTTTTTCTGACATTTTTAGCAAAATGTGACGTGTATTAATAACATTGCAGTATTAGCCTAATTATAGAGCGATCTTGAATATAAGATGACTCCATTTCCAGAAACCATGAGAAAGAAGTAAAATTGAGTGTCATAACATCCTTATTTATATGTGCAAAATGCCTTTCTTGTAGAATATGCATTAAGGAGTTCAGTCCTTTGGTTCCACCAAGGCCTCACATTATTTTCAGTTACACCAAATTTTCTAGCAGCAGTCAATTGTTTATTTTTTTCCACCTCATGCACACCATAATTTTAAAATTTGCATCATAACTCTATTGTAATTCTTTGTTAATTTAACATTTCCTTGTTCCCTGTCTTTCAATGTGGTCACTCATTCTTGCACAAGGGTTAATCACTGAAATCAGACTCAGTGATAACAATTATTATAAAATTTAAAATGCTAATAATGCACCATCAGAATCAATGCTATAACTGAACAGACTGCAGGTGTATTAGTTACAAGAATTAATGATGGTCTTGAGCAAACATCTGGTGCACATGTGTAGATGGATGCTATCTGAACATTCAGGAATGCAACAGGCTAGAGTAGGGGGAAGGGGCCTGTGGTCGCCTGAGATTATAAGGTGACTATGAATTTTACAGCCTAATTATCAATCAAAAATCATCGCCTTGTAATCGGATGAATACAATATTTCAAAGAATTATTTAAACAGTTTAAGAAATGAAATTATGTGTAAAAAGATCAACAACAGATATTTTGCATTTTTAGTCTTTTCTTTAGTTGAGTACCCCAATTGTATTAATACTTTGTACTGAAACTTCTTTTGACAATTTCTTGTTTATTTATAACCTAACACAACTGTTATGTATAAATATGTTATTTCTACCTAGTTTTGTTATTAAATTGAAATAATGTGAGTTGAAAATTAAAAAAGCATAATCACTTATTATGGCCCACAATAAAAATAACTTTTTGTTAAATTGTGTGTTACTTATAAAGAAGTTTCAATACAAGCTCTGATGAACAATATTGATTCTTAGAGTTAGAACATATCATTTTTATATCAGATTTAACACTTTGGTAAAGAAAATTGTCTACTTACATTATAAAAGTTAATAGACAAAAGTGGCAGTTTTGTTGTTGTTTTTATTTCTAGTTTAACATGTATCCTAACAAAATTCATAGCTATTGTAAATTTGACAGATAAGAGAGCAGTGAAACTATTTTCTGTTGATGTTTTTAAACTTGTGTAGTAACTTTTGCACAGTCAGATGTTTGATTGTAAATCAAGATTTAAAAAGCATGATTTATACTTTTTACTCGCTTTCTTTCAGGAACAGCTGGACAAGGGAAGACGACAGTTTATAGATGGAGAAGAACTTGAAGATGAGGAAGATGAAGACTTTGATGAGGATGCAGGGGATAGTTATGGTGAAGAAGATGCTGAAATGGAGATTCTTTCTGATGAAAGGTTGGAGTAAAGTAGCTTTAATTATCTGATTCTGTTTTTCTTTTCCATATATGGCATTGTGGTTGAATCCAGTTTTGAGATTTGTTTCTTTTCATCATACTTGATTGAAACAGTTTGTTCAAACATTATTATTTTTAAAACTTTTACAGATATTTCCATAATAAAGAAGATACTTGTACTGATGTATTTTTATTACGGTGTTTTAATTTGGTAGACAAAAAAAATAAAATATCCAAAAAGATATACATATTAGAAGCTGATGTTGCTTTGTGTAACTGATAGGTTTTGTTTTTTTAGTTTAATAATTTAAAATCACACTTGACTTGCACTATTTACATATTGTAATAATTTTATGGATTATTTAATCTTTTAAATATAAATTTACAAAAAGTAAACTCTATAGAATATTGTGCAGAAAAACTGACAAAACCTTGGTAAATCAGGCTTATTGCACATGATTTATAGTATTGATAAACATGTACATATTTTAAATTTTTAATCTGTTCAAAATATGTTTTATTAAAATGAATGCTTAAATTATTCAGCAAGTATTACTTTGGAATTAAATAACTCCTAAGTAATACATTCTTATACGATTGTTCAACTCTTCCCTGCTTACACTTTTCCAGACCTATTAATGACGAAAAGATTCAACAAAATAATGATGTCCCTGGAGAAAAAAGCAAAGATTCGGAAGAACAGAAACATGAAGCTGCACGCTGCTTACTCAACCTATCTTCCTTGCCAACAGTAACAAGTGAAACAAAAGGTATGTATTCCATATGCTTTGATAAGTTCTGAACAGTAAGTGGATCTTTGCTAGATTTGAACAATATTAGAGTACATTAAATGTTTAGCAATTACTTTTAGTTTATTGTTTTATCAACTTTTTTCGTGATTCTATTATGGTAAGGATGAAGTATGCTGACATATTTTAGTACTATATATCATGTAAATTTGTCATAAATGTGTATATAAGAAGCACCCTATCTTCTTTTGCCCTGGCAAATTAATTTGTAATAAAAGTATCAAGAATTAGTAGAATAGATGCAACAGGTAGATAGAAACAAAGAGGAATCCTCTGTGGCATACATACTGTGGTGCTAAACATACTGTCCATGGTGTCACATCATGTATCATTAGCATATACAAATCATTGTGCTTCCTGTTAACCAGAGGCCTGGCAGGGCCAGGTGGTTAGGGCGCTCGACTCGCAATCTGCTGGTCACGGATTCGAATCTCCGTCCCATCAAACATGCTTGCTCTTTCAGCAATGGGGATGTTATAATGTGATGGTCAATCCCACTACTTGTTGGTAAAAGAGTAGCCCAAAAGTTGGCAGTGGGTGGTGATGACTAGCTGCCTTCCCTGTAGTCTTGTACTACTAAATTAGGTATGGCTAGTGCAAATAGCCCTTGTGTAGCTTTGCGTGAAATTCAAAACAAACCAAACTTGTTAACCAGTAGGTGATCAAAGTAGGTGTTCTTGTAGAAACTTTTCTACAACATATCCATTGACAGATTACATTGCTGAACTGTATAACTGCCAAACATTAACCTCTACAGTTCTTAAATGATCCTGTGAACAAAACTTCAATGATTTTATTGATATCATGCATGCACTTGTTTAACTATAACTAAATAGCTATAGAAAATTTTATTTTATATTCTATATTTGAAAAGTAAATGTTTGTAAGCCATCATGAAAAAATTGAAATACGTAATCAATTATGGGACATCAATGGGTCTACTGAATCATCAAGGATGTCCTGATTCCCAACATACCTCAACAAACAAAATACTTAACACTAACCGTGCTTGTGATCCTACAAACATTTAACCTCTTTTTTTTTTAAACTCCTGTAAATTACAGCATCTACCACAAGATGGCAGTTTGTTCCACATTATTACTGCTGTACTAGAGAAATAAAAGTGCTTCAACTGTGCAAGTCTTTCAAATTGAGCTAAACCTTTTTCTTTTTCAGATCTGCCCTTTTGACTTGAGTATTGGAAAGTGTATAAAACTTTTGAGTTTTGATGTTTTAAACTGAATGTTTAGAAAATATTATAAAAATGTAAATATATGTTTAAAATCACCAAAAAGGAAGATTTAAAGTCAATATTTTGATCCAATGACCTTTGTTAGAACCATATTCTTTAGAGGTTTTAGTTATTTGGCTGTGTTTTCAGTGTTTATTGCATTTTAACTGCATTTGTTTGTTGTTCTTGGTACCTTGCAGAGAAAAATTTAGTGGTTTAACATGTCATGACCTATGTGTAAAAATGCTGAGCCCATCAGTTGAGACCACAGATATGTTGAAGATTAAGGACTTATTTTCTATAAGTATTTTATTGTTTGTAGAAGATGTGATTCAGTTCCTATAAAATATAACACTCTTATAAGGTTGGTGATGAGAAACCTACTCTGAGACTAATAAAGTTTAGAGACAGTTTGAATGGATAATGAAGAATGATATACAAAACCTTGTTGAAACATTATAGATTTGTTACTGAGTTAAAATTGTAGTAATATTCTTCGTAACTCATTTGTGTCATCTCTAAACTTTAGTATTTCTGTAAGAATGAATGAATGAATAATATACAAGTACTATATATATGCAATTCAAGATTTATCACTCTTTATGCTGTCACCCTAGATTTGTTATATTTTATATTTTAGTCATTTGCTAGTATACTAAGTAGTAGTTGTTGAATAACAGTATATTAATGTTAGCTGTTGATTATATGTTGAACAACAGTTCTGTTATAAATAAATTAAAAGTTGTGGTGGCTGCTACTCTTTAAAACTGAGTTTAACTACTTTATTATAACAGTTGAATAACAGGACATATCATAGTTCTTTGTATTATATGTTTATGTTTTAGATTTCCTCGGTTATTTATTCACTGTTTATCAATTTGAAAGATATACTGAATTCACTTACCAATCTTTATAAGTAAAGATTTTATACGTTTTGTATATTTAGTGTATTGTCATCCAAACAGTTTTTGCTAATGATGAATATTTAATGTCTTTTAGATGAGCCAGCAAATGTGATGAGCTTCTCACTTCAGGAAACCTTACAACTTCAACCAACAATATCTGATTCTAAAGAAGACTGTGTTTCAAAGAATTTGATTCCACAAAATAATAATGTTACTGATGTCAGTTTTTTATTAACTCCACCCTTACAGTATAGGTCTCGGTCATCCTCGGTTCACATTCCTTTATCTCCAGTTAGAAAACAAGATGCACCAACAATGATGGAAGGTCAAGTTATCAATCAGAGTACATCTTTTACAAAAGAATCAGCTGGCAATCGTCGCTATTCCTTTTCTGTTGTTGGAGAGTTGAGAAGAAACATACACTTATCAGAAAGCCCAAGGATTGATTGTGAACAATTGAGTATTAAAAGTGAAAATGAGGGACACTGCATGGACTTTCCATCCTTCTCTTCTGTTCCTTCAAACAGTGAGGATGAAACATCTGTATCAGGAGCTGATCAACCAATGGACCTGAGTGTTACACGAGATATGAAGATTGATGCAAAGGCTTCTGTAGACAGTAATCCTGGAGTTCCAGAAGAACCATTGGACAGCTTATTGGGTGCTTGTCTTCAGTATGGTAGTTTCACTGCTTTGAGGACTGGAGGATCGCAAATGGTTCTGAATTTATCTGAAGTAAAAAGACAATCACAATCTCCATGGGATCTTCAGCAACAAATTGTTTGTAGACAGTCGGTTGATGATAGTGTGGTACAGTTATCCCCAGTAACACCTCCATCACCAAATGATATTCCTCCAAAGACTTTCCTTCACAATGACCAGAGTCCAACCTCTTGTAGACCTCAGGCAGAATTTATTGTTGCTAAGTCTGGGTGTAGACAAAATTTAGATGATGGAAAGTGTGTTTGTGATATTTGTAATAAAACATTCACAAAACCCAGCCAACTACGGTTGCATGTGAATATTCATTATTTTGAAAGACCTTTCCGTTGTGACAGTTGTGTAGTCTCCTTTCGTACCAAAGGCCATCTGCAGAAACACAAACGTTCTGTAAGCCACTATAACAAGGTTAATATGAATCAAACATTTGGAACTCCAAGTGCTGATAATCCTCGACCTTTTAAGTGCAGTGATTGTAAAATAGCTTTTCGGATTCATGGACACCTTGCAAAGCATCTACGTTCAAAAATGCATATTATGAAACTGGAGTGTTTGGGAAGGCTCCCTTTCGGAATGTATGCAGAGATGGAACGGAATGGGACAAATCTGAATGAGATTGACACAACAGATGGTGACAGCTCATTAGAGAGTCTGCAGGCTATTGCACAACGTCTGTACCATCAAGAGCCCAGACAACTTATGTGGCAGCAAGAGAATACTTATGGAGTTGCCAAGTGTTCTTCAAACCCCCTAAGCTCTTCAGACTCAATCTGTGTATCATTCAGCCAAAATAAGAAACTTACAACCCCAATGACTGATAACTTTCAAATTAAACAGGAACCACAAGATGTTATTGACAGCCATTCACTCAAAAATGAGAGCGATTCCCTTTTATGGTCAGTTGATTTTAAAAAGGCTGGAAGTGTCTGCTTAGATCAGAATACACAGTTGCACCATCATCCTTTATCCTGCCAACATTGTGGTCAGTCTTTTGTGAGTGCCAAAACCCTTAGAGTACACACTTATTATCATCATGCTCAGTGGTCAACAGATGGAGCTACCAGTAGTTCTACACTAAGGCCTGTGTCACCAGTTATTTGTGGTAAAAGTCCACGAACACCTCAGAAATATGCCAGTGTACAAGAAAACATAGACAACATTTTAAGTTGTGATGAATACAGTCAGAAATGTGCCAGTCAGGGTGGTCTGCAGCAGGTGAGTTTTACCAAATCCATTGGAGAGAAAATTGTTTAGAATTAGAATAAGAATGACTGTTGTTTGTCAGTTGACTAATGATAATTATGGATTGAGTGGAATAAGGTGTTATGAAGTACAACAGTGCTTAAAAAGTTAAAATCTGAACAAAAAAACCTTCATATGCATTTCACTTTTCAGTATGATATTTCTTATGGTTGCTGAGCCACACTGGAATCAGTAAGCAGATAAAACACAGGATTTCTTTGTTTCCTTATCATCCAGATTCTCTTAATATTATCACTAGTGAACAGAGCATTGAAATAGTATGTGTTTTTCCTACTTGTGAGAATAGAAACTGTAGAGTAAACTAATAGATGGAAAATGCTTGTAGTGCTAACCTAATAATACGAATGACCCATTTAAGAAAATTGGTATTTTTTACCTTCCATCTAGCTTTTTTATCGTGAGTGTTACAGGTATCAAGTTAGTAAAAATGTATATATATTGATGTAAGAATCATTTAAAGAAAAACTAAATGTGGAGTTTTATTTATTTAATTATCTCAATTTAAAATTATAAAATACCTGTTATGACACTGAAAATATTAATCAACCTTACCTTTTCATATGACTTTATAGAGAATATGGATTAATATTTCACACATTGGTACCACAGTTAGTTCTCTACTAGTTATTGTAGTGTGTATGTTCTCTCTCTCACACACACACACACACACACACACACACACACACACACACACACACTGGTACCACAGTTCTCTACTAGTTATTGAAGTATGTTCACAGACTGGTACCACGGTTCTTTAATAATTATTGAAGTGTGTATGTTCACACACACTGGTACCACAGTTCTTTAATAGTTATTAAAACTCAAATGTACTAACAAACTTAGGCCAGAGAGTGAATACTTCTTTTATGATTTGTATCCTAACTGTAAATTTGTAATATTTCAAAGGAAATTGAAAACTTGACAGATAAATGGATAACATTATGACTAAATATCCTTGTTACAGGAAAACTCTGCTGTTTTATTTGAGTTTTTGTGTTGTATCATCTTCATAATTTGTGGGTCTAAGTCCAAATATAGCTATTTTCAGGCTAATAAATATGTCTGTGTCTTATGACTTCACAACTTAGTGTTAGGTATAGCAGTATGTTCAAAATGTAGGGCCTATTGTTTTAAACAAGAAAACACAGTTACTGACAGTTAATCTTAATTTCATTGAATACATTAGTTTTTATTGAAAATCATGTTTCAGTAGTAGGTGAGCAAAATAATATTTATAGAAAAAATTCATAGAATTTATAACTGAACTCAAGAACACCAGTGATTTTTTTTTCAGAAATATTTTGAAGTGCTATTTTCATTTTTTTACATAATGTTAACAATTGTGAAATGCATTTTTAGTTAATTTTTTACTGGAATACACAAATCATGTATAGATTAAGATATGTGACCAAGAAATGGAAGTTTTTATTCATTTTTTTTGGCACAAAATTTTGAGTACAATTCTTTCACTTTATGTTCGTGTGTTTCCAATATTCGTTAAAACAGATAAAGTGAATTTAAAACTTACAAACTGTTAGTATAGAAGTATGCACTTATTCTGTAACAGCAGACAGCATTTTTGTGCCAAGTGTGTGGACATGCATTTGTAGCAGCTCAAGATCTTCAGAAACATGTCCAGACCCATCACAGAGACCCATCTTAATCAAGAACCCAGGGCTGAAGTCATTGTATGCTCAAGCAGTCCCTGTTTTTACCGGTGGATTTAGACTGTTGTACATATATATGTATTGTTTGGTTGAATTAATAGTTTTGATGTTACAAAACCTTTTTGTATATTATAAAACACACCTGAAAAATTTATAGCTCTGGTAAGGTTATCCTGGTGGTTATGGTATTGTTAATTATCTTCTCAGGTAAAGAACCTGCACTTTTTTGTTCTTACTTACCATGTTTTTGTACAGTACACATCTATGTAATAGAAGTGCCATTACAGGAAATTATATGTATGTATTTTTGTAGAAACATGTATTAGATGTGTGTAAGTGAATGTGGTTTGCAAAATATATTTGTTTTGTGTTCATCCTGTTAGACATTGTCATAACTTGTTGAATGATGGTGCTTTGGCCATTATCTTGTATGTTATTAGTGTTTTCATGGCTGATTTTAGAGAGTTATATATACAAGAGTTAAGTTTTGTTTGTCTTGTACTAAGTGGAAGAATTCATCCTTTACTTCCAAGTGCATTGTTATGTCTTAATCCACATGGATCAAGACCTCCACCCATTGTTTTATTCTTGTTGTTCTGTTGATTTTTAAAATGTGTTTCAAATGCTTTCTCACGGTTGAGTAAAGCTATCTCAGTTAGTTTTTCATGGCCATTGTATCAAAGCACTTTTTGTGATGTCATTAGTCCTTTCTGTATATGTATATATATGTCTGTGTGTTTCCTTCATCTTACTGTGTGTAACATAATGATTTCTTTGTAATGCACATACTCCTTGATCTGCCATCTGGCAAGACAGTGAGTATTATATGATATTTTTTAAAAACAGACACAAGTAAATTTTACAATAACTTGGAAGGTACATTAGTTTTCTGTATAGAGAAGTATAATATAGATTATTTTTTAATTTGATACTGGTAGTCTACCTGTAGTACTGTTTAATAATATATCATTCCAGGTTTCCTACCCATTTGGGAGTTGAGTTAGTGAAATGTAAAGCATAGCTTCTGATTTGATACGACAGGAACATTATCTCAATAACATGTTTTGCAATATTATAAGTTTTTATTATAACTAATTTAAAATAAATACCTGTTTTCACTTACCTACAAAAATAATGTTGATACAAACATGTTGAAGGACTACAAAATTATTTATTAACATTTTCAAAATAAAGTTATAAACTTTAAAAGAATTAATGTGAAATATCTTTAAATGGTGCAGCAATAGAACTGTACTCAGTACCATGGCAGCATTAATTTGAAAATTCAAAGTATGGCTACTTTAGCTGAAAAAAGTTGTTTAATTACTAATACAAATGAACTGTTAAAAAAAATCTAAAGGTAAATTTAACTTGAACTGTGTAAACAAATCTAAAGTGAAGTTCAATGTACTTGTTGGTACCTTTCTTTGTTGATATAAGCTAAATAACCTTTTTTAAGTCTTGTCTCTGCTGTATTCTGTTTTGTTGTTTCTAATTATATTTTAATCAGTTGAGTCTTTACACAGTGGAATCATTTTACTTCTGCTAATTTATTTGTTTTGTAGCGATATTATGTCTCGGTTCATTTGATTAAATTTTGGCTTCAACATGCTGATAAGGAAACTTTCATATACAGAGACTTGCATTCATCATTAGCTTTAGTTAAGATCATAAAATTATTTGGATGTACAGTTACATACTGGTCCATTGCATGTTTTAGTACATTTAATTTTATAGATATTCATATTTGCATGCTTATTTACACTGACTTTTAAGTAAAAAATGTTCTCTAATAGAAGTAAAGTATTTCGTAGAACTCGTTTGACCCTTAGGAGTATGTATATGTGATTTTCAATTGCTTATCTGTAAAAGTAATGACAGATACAAAGTTATTCATAAGTAGTACATAATACAAAATAGTACTGTTTATTTTAAATTTATTAAACAAAACTTTAACTACCACTAAGAAAAATTAGAAAAGGAACTGTGTGTTTTTTGGTAAACTTACAGACGAGGTAGAAAAAGGTTATAGCCAAGACAAGGCTGAAGTTTTGGAAGTAAGCATGACATTTGTGTTGTATATGTTACATGTATGTGAGTTATTAGTATATTCACAAGATGGTAATTGTTTAAAATCTTTCATAGAATAATACTTTGTTCTTATTGGTCACATAGTTAAGTGTACCTTTTTGCTCAGATAGAAGAAGTATTGTTTGATATAGATATGTCTTAGAAAGTACTTTAAAGAATCTAGGTAGTCTCTGAGACTTGCATCTCATGTAAGTAGTTAAATTCATTGAATTTGATAGGGTAGAAATGGTTCTGTGGAGTTCTATAAAGCCAAATAGTATTGATGTAGTGATATACCTTGTGGTTCTATAGTTATTAAAATATTAAAGTACATAGTATTGATACATATTTAAAAAAATCACAACTGAAAAGATAGAAAAAATATTAATTTATATCACTTGCAGAAATACCATAGCTTTCAACTTATTTTTTGGCACTCTATGGAAAATCTTATTGAGGTTGTCATCACAACCAAAACACCATTAGGCTTACTCTGCACTTGTTAATACAGATTTGACATCTCACAATGTATGCATAGGGTTTATTTTCATACTAACCATATTAATTATTGTAAACACATTCAACTAAAGGGCATAATACCAAAAAAAAACTTTCTCCCACTAGTTTTGCAAAATTTTTATAAAAAATAGTTAGTTTGTTCTTTTGTTATTACTAGTTTATATACATAGAGTTGAAGTTTGAAAATTTCAACTTTATTTGTGCCGAAAAAAATTGTTAGTTTGACACTAGTAGATGTTGCAAGAATGCTTACTCTAGGAATCTTGCAAATTCATTCAAGTAATGTAGAATTAAAAATGGCTCGAACTTTAAGTAATATTTCATGTATATATATCTATATATATATATATATATATATATATATATATATGTATGTGTGTGTGTGTGTGTGTGTGTGTGATCTTATTTCAATTTATGTTAAAAATGTTTGAAAAAGTGCTTAAGTGTATTATGCACTATGTACATTTGAAAAAAAAAGTGCTTGTTATAGAATTTTCTGTGTCAATAAGTACTTGTAGGGACAAACGTAAACTGTTTTGTTTAACTAGATAAACTGGAATTCTTGTGTTCTTTAAGATTTCTTTAATGCCATGCAAATTTTTCTCGGTGTTCAGTATTTTCTTTTGTGATTTATGTCATATTTTGATTGGTTTACTAAGCTTTGAATGAACAACTTGCATAAATAGTCATCTTATTGGACAGTGTTTTGTTCACTTGCTTGCATCTGATTTATTGATTTGAATTTTCCATTGGTTAAGTGGACTATACATTCTTTCAGTTAGTGTGCTCTTACATTATAAATGTGTTAGAAAATAAGCTTGATGCAAATGACCTTTTGTAACATATTACCTCAGGTAAGTTACATTATAAAAATTATGTGCATACAACTATTAGAAATATTTAGTCTCAGGAAATCAGCTGTTACTGTTTCTTGCAAGAAGACAATTTTGAATTGCAGCATTGTGTGCCAAACTGCTCATTGACTAAATTACAGAATTTTATAACAATTTGAAATTGGAAGATTTATAAAGTTGTTTCTATGTTAAGAGAAAGTTGCATTTAATTATTTTTAAATCAAAAATTTTAATATTTAATAAGTCAAGTATGTAACATTTATTTATGTTATACATATGTGATTTTATATATGCATGTCTGGTTCTAAAAAAATACTGATATTAAAGTAATAAAATAAATTCATGTCGGTGAAATAGTTATTTGCAATTGTTTTCATTCTTGCTCCCCTTCCAATATGTGAAACATGTTATTTTTTGTTGTTCATTTTCTAGGTGTAACAGGAAACAAAAAAATAAATTCTATTCTAAGCTAAATTTTAGGATTATATTTTTGCTTGAATGTTTCTGACTGCTTTAATGCAGAAATAACAGCAATGTTTATATATATTTAGTGCTTGTATGTTCTCATTGGCCCACCTTTGTATACCTGCCCTGTGGATTTTGTAAATACTTTTTACACTTGTTATGGAAAAAAAAAAATTATTATTTTTCATGTTATATTTTAAGAAGTTGATACTTGAATTGTAATGCTGTGTTCAAAGAGAACCATATGTTTTAATATAATTTAAGGTTATTGTTCTTCAGTAAAGTAAATATTTTAAGTTATCACTCAGAAAATGGTTAGGGATACAATCAATTAAGTTTGAAGGTGTTCTTGTTATGTCAGAATGTTACATTGATTACAAACAGTAGTTAAGATGGAAATCTAGAGGGGGGGGGGGTAGTGCCCAGCTCACTAGGTCCTACCCCATCGAAAAAATGTAAAACAACATCTAACTAATACAACATTTTGAAGACCTGTTTGTTTGTTTTTTTATGTAGTTTCTTCACAAGTATTCAGTTATCTTATGACACTGCTTGAACTCCCTTTGGCTCCTTGTTCCATATAAAATAGGTGGCTCTCCTTAGCAATTTTCTTATTGCGGGACTGGGCACCCTTGGTTCCGCCCTCGCTTCAACCACTGATTGTGAATGAATTATACATTGTTTATATATAGTTGAAAAAAATTATATTGGTGCAAAGTTGTTATAGTTTACGACCACATCAAAGGTGTGACATTGAAGAGAAATTGAAAGTAGTTTCTGTATAGAATTATCCATCATCAGTTTAAAAGAAATTGTTTATAAATAAAAATAATAGTCTTTGCTCATTTTTACGTCATTTTGGATGTGTATAAAAATTATGGGACATTTCTGCCCTTGCTCTGATTTGTTTGTTTCTAGCGCAGAGCTACTCAATAGGCTGTCTGTATTCTATCCACTGCGAGGAATCGGACCCCGGATTTCAGCGTTGTAAGACCGTAAACTTACCACTAACCCACCTGAGGATTTTGCTCTGATTTATTGCTCGTTTTATTTTTATAATTTTCGAGCGCCACCAACATTTGTGTGACAGTTTTATACGTATTACATAAAACACACTTATGATGTAAAATTTGTGTCAAAATATCCTACATGTTTATGTAACAAGTTAAGAAAGTAACATTGAAATCATTAAGTTTAAGGCATTATCTTAATTGTATTTTGTATTACGTTTTTGTACCTACAAATCTCAACAATTATAAAATTACCCACATTTTTCTTGTGTTACTTGTGACAATAGACACATGAATAGAAGAACCTAATAATTACGGTGAGTTTTGTTAAGTTTATTAGCTCATACGGTCTTTGCAGTGTAAATTACATAGCCGAAAACCCATTTCATATAAGAATTCATGGATATTCCTTTTTAAGGAAATATTGGAAGTGTAACCTCACCAGAAAACAAAAACCATTTTTTTGGAAGGAGAGTGGATTGAACAGGGGGTTAAAATGTAAAATAAAGATCTGAAAATTTTGATGTCTTGTTTAATTCATGTCGTTTGTTGAAATATAAATGCTTATTTCGTATATAATTATGTACATTATCTAAATATCGCAAATGATCGAATCTTTTGTTCTTCCAATAGTTTCCCAATAATATTAGGAGAGAAGTCGCTTACAGAGATGTTTCTTTCTGTACTGTTTTTTTTTTTTCATTTAAAATAAAAGGACGCGCAAGGCTGAGGAAAGTTCATTTGAAGTCTTGTGGAAAATGTTTTGAAGTGTCTCCCGCGTCCTTCACGTACTTTGTTTTTGTTTGTTTGTGTTTAGGTCACTGACTGTTACATAATTTAGCGCCAGATGCAGGATAATTACTTCGGTACACTTGCACCCGTGGCCTTATAGAACGTTTGTTATTCATTCACTAGTATTATCGTTTTACACATTCCACATTTAACTCATTTTTTCAAGTTGTTTTTCTTTTTTGTAATATAAGATATTGATTAAACATATATATATATATATATTGTTCGTATGTTGTAACGCCTGGTACTACAGCATTATTTTGTTTGCAACTGTTTTCATGTTTTATAAAGCAGTGTGAATATTGAACATACATATATATATATATATATTGTTCGTATGTTGTAACGCCTGGTACTACAGCATTATTTTGTTTGCAACTGTTTTCATGTTTTATAAAGCAGTGTGAATATTGGTAACTACGACTGGTACCCAATTTTAACTTCTGCTGGACATAATCAAGTCATAGAGAAGTTTGGTCTTCCTTTAAATGAACTTGTTAATACATTTTTTAATCTAGTGCATTGGGAGAATGTATTGTTATATTTTATGAAAAGCTAGTTACATATATTTTCCATTTTCGTTTTGTCCGTCCCTAGAGGACAGTAAAGTCGTGTATGACGAAAATCGCACATGAAATGGGTATACATTTTTCTTTAGTAATGGGTAAAGTAATGTTTTTCTTTCTTTTGATTGTTTTTTGTTCGCGTGTTTAGCATTATATTGTATTGATTGTTTTATTTCAGAGTGTGTTCAAAAATGCAGCTATGTTTTGCAACCTTTTAACAATGTATATAGAGTTTTCCATCACGTTGTTCCTTCCGTAGCCAAGCTATATTATGTAGAGAACCAGTAAAAGTTGAATATTAAATCATTTTATCTCATGTACGTGGTTCTGTGTCACTTTCCTTCTGGGTAAATAATTTTATTTATTAAAAAAAACTTTTGTCCGATGGCACCAAGTTTCTCGAAAGATACTACATTATATGATGCTATTATATTTAATTATTGAGTGAAACGAGGATTAGCATATCGTTTTATTTAATACAGGACAATCTATTTCGGCCAATAGCCGTGAAAGGCTTCTAATTTAAGGATAATTAGAGAGTTCATTGCCATGGGACTTTCACTGTTGGAGAAGTCTGCTCACAAAGGAAGTTCGTGTTGGATCTTGTTAGAAATATTTCGTTCATCAGCTAAACGAAGGGTCTTGAGATAAGTTCTTGAATGTGGTTGTTAACACAAGACCGTTAACAAAAAAAGAAAGCCGATAAACTTGCACACCATAAATGTATTAATGGTTCTTTTTATCACACAGACATCAAAATGGAATGATTTGTTAAAGTAAGTGTCAAGCAATTTATTTAATGGAACAAAAGAAAATGTGAATTTTTACTATACTTAACTAACTCAAAATATATGGCGTCTTCAGTAAATATTAAAGCAAAAAGATAACTTAAAAAAAAAGGTATTCTAAGCCTAATAATCATCTAGAAATCACCTAAGTTACATTTACATTTATAGCTAAATGTGTTAATTATATATTTTTGTCACTTTGTACACTCAAAGCTTCATGATTTTAACGATCAGTAAGAAACCCGAATTACTTAAGTTTACTATTTTTTTTTATAGCATCAAGTTTTTGTTCTTAGCCGAATAAAATATTTCAGTTAGAAATTAACACGGAAATGTATCGAAATATAAAATGACCAGATATGTGGTTAATATCGCTAAATAATAAAAATAATACACTATGATTCATGATTTTCACCTGGCCGTCAATTCTATCCCCACCTCCTCCGCCCCTAGTGGCACAGCGGTATGTCTGCGGACTTACAACGCTAGAAACCGGGTTTCGATACTCGGGGCTGGCAGAGCACAGATAGCCCATCGTGTAGCTTTGTGCTTAACTAACAAACAAACAAAAACTCGCCTCTCCAGAAGCTTGGCAGTGACACTGATGTCTTATAATGCTGAAATTCGGCGTTCAATCACCTCGGCGTATATTAGCTTTATACTAAAACAACAACATTTTCATACAATCATAAACCCATCTTTTATTGGTTTCAGAGTTCTTGTATTGGTATCTGTCGTGTCCGCCGGTGGCTCCGCTGCAAGTCCGAGGGCTTATAACTCTAAAAATCAGGTCTCGATACCCGCGGTGGGTAGAGCACAGATAACCCATTATGTAACTTTGTGCTTAATAACGAATAAGCATCTGTCGTCAGCGCTTATATTTGGATAATTTAGAGGTAGTTGTTTTTATATGGGACCGGGCGTAGCCAAGTGGTTAGTGTACCCGGACTATGAATTCATGGTTCGCGACCCTTTGCTGTAAAAAATTCCTCACGTGGAGGCCGTGAGCACAGTAAAAGAATAACTCTCAAATCCCACTCTTCGGTCAGAGAAGATTTAACTGCTTTCCCTCTAGTAATTGGCTAAAACATTAAGGACGGATATACACAGACAGTCCTTGCTACTTTATATTTCACAATGTAGGGGTTGTTTTCAAAACCCTTGAATCGTTCATTAAAAATATATTGAAAACTTCTTGTTTTAATTTGATTAGAGTTTTACGACCTAAACATCTTATATAAGTTTTCTAACAATCTGATGATCCATGAAACTGGGGCTAACAATTGTTTCATTTATAACAATAGAGAAAAATGGGGCAAACATTTCTTTAATTTTGTTAAAAGCATTACCTAAAAAGTCGCCACAAAAGTATCGGTGTTTTATTGCCTTTCAGAATTTGTAGTGCATGCTGGAGGGACTTACACATTTTGATAATAAAGTTAGAAAAAAGAAATTATTTTGAGTATAAAGGTAGTTTTTTTACGTTTCTTTAGTTACGGTGCATTCAGTTGATTGTTGTTTGTTTAATTTTAATCGATTCACGTGTAGTCATATTAACAGACAATTAGTGTTTGCAAAAAATATATATATCTGACCTTATCTCATTGCCAATAATGCAATGTTAGCAACTGGCTACCTCCAGTGGCACAGCGGCATGTCTGCGGACTTAGAACGTTAGAAACCGATTTTCGATACCCGTAGTGGGCAGAGTACAGATAACCCTTTTTGTGGATAGCTAACCCTTTTAGCTATCCACAAAATTAAGCTTAAAAACTTGATATTCTAATGTCTGACATGATTTTATGCCACTATTACAATGTTAATAACTGGGTAGAAAATAAATTAAAAACATAATACTATATTATAATACCTGAACTAATCACCATGCCACTGCTGCCATATTAACAGCAACTGATTAGAACATTAAGCTAAAACATGATGTTATAATATTTAATCTAATCACGGTGCAATTGACTAGAACATTAAACTCAAAATATGATATTATAATATCTAACCCAATATCATTACCACTTTATAAGTGGCTGGATAATTAAAGACACGATGTTATATTACCTAACATAACCTCTTTGTCACTACTGACCGTATTAGCAATTGGCTATGAAATTAAGGAAAAAAAACATGACATTATAATATTTAATTTGATTTCCATGCCACTGCTGCCACGAGAACAACGGTCTAGAAAACTAAGCTGAAAACATGTTGTAATATTTAACAAGTGGTTAGGAATATAAGCTATGTGGGAATTTTGAGCACTGTTCTTTTTTTTCATACTTTCACCTCGTTATTTTGGAAATCAAAAGATTGGTAACGAATCCTAGTAAGGTAAATTATATTTTATTTTGAAATCGTTATACTTATCGATGACACTCCTGATGGTATTTACATATCAATGTTTTTCTGCTAACTTCACGTTAATCCTGGCCCGTCTCGCTAGATAGTATGACAAACACCGAAAGTTAATATAACAAAGGGAAGTTAGCCTGGCCTTGTCTTACTATATAGTAAGGTAAACACTAAAAGTTAATATAACAAAGAGAAGTTAGTCTGGCCTGTCTTACTATATAGTAAGGTAAACACTAAAAGTTAATATAACAAAGGGAAGTTAGTCTGGCCTGTCTTACTATATAGTAAGGTAAACACTAAAAGTTAATATAACAAAGAGAAGTTAGCCTGGCCTGTCTTACTATATAGTAAGGTATACACTAAAAGTTAATATAACAAAGAGAAGCTAGTCTGGCCTGTCTTACTATATAGTAAGGTAAACACTGAAAGTTAATATAACAAAGGGAAGTTAGCCTGGCCTTTTTTACTATATAGTAAGGTAAACACTGAAAGTTAATATAACAAAGGGAAGTTAGCCTGGCCTTTTTTACTATATAGTAAGGTAAACACTGAAAGTTAATATAACAAAGCGAAGTTAGTCTGTCCTGTTTTACTATATAGTAAGGTAAACACTAAAAGTTAATATAACAAAGAGAAGTTAGTCTGGCCTGTCTTACTATATAGTAAGGTAAACACTGAAAGTTAATATAACAAACTTTGTTATATTAACTTTCAGTGTTTACCTTACTATATAGTAAAAAAGGCCAGGCTAACTTCCCTTTGTTATATTAACTTTCAGTGTTTACCTCACTATAGTATAGTAAAATAGGCCAGGCTAACTTCGCTTTGTTATATTAACTTTCAGTGTTTACCTCACTATAGTATAGTAAAAAAGGCCAGGCTAACTTCCCTTTGTTATATTAACTTTCAGTGTTTACCTTACTATATAGTAAAACAGGACAGGCTAACTTCGCTTTGTTATATTAACTTTCAGTGTTTACCTTACTATATAGTAAAACAGGACAGGCTAACTTCGCTTTGTTATATTAACTTTCAGTGTTTACCTTACTATATAGTAACACAGGCCAGGCTAACTTCCGGGAAGTTAGCCTGGCCTTGAAAAGCGATAAATCGTTGCGAGGCTACAACTTATTTATATTTTGTTTTAGAATCTTTGCTCAAAGTTGCACAAAAGTCTATCTACGTGTAGATGTCCTTAATTTTGTTCTGATAGACTACAGGGAATGTAGCTAGACAACAGACCTGCCGCCAACTCTTGTGCTACTTTCGTCTGACAGAATGGTAAGATTTAATTGAAATTCTTATAGTGCACCCACAACCCCAATGTGCGGATCACTTCTTTTTGGGAATGGGTCACGAATGACAAATCCTCGAATTCACAGTCTGGGCACGTTAGGGTCGCGGGTTCAAATCCCTGTCCCATCAAACATGCTCGCCTTTTAATCAGCCGTGGGGGCGTTATTATGTAACGTTCAATCCCACCATTCGTTAGTAAAGGAATAGCCCAAGAGTTGGCGGTGGGTGGTGATGACTAGCTGCCTTCCCTGTAGTCTTTCACTGCTAAATTAGGGGCAGTTAGCGCAGAGAGCTCTCGTGTGGCTTAGCGCGAAATTCTAACCAAACCAGGTGTATTGTGTCTAAAACTCTTTGTAAGTGAGTGCATCCTATATTCGTTTATGTTTAGTTCTGTGTATCTGGAGGGAGCATGATTCGTATATATCCACTGTGTTTATAGATCGTAAGTATTATCAAAAGGTATTTCCAACCCCAACAGATAATTAGGCTTGACATTATGTTAACTGTGGTACTATATGCTGGTAACTGAACTTGTGCTCTTATATAGTACATTGTTCATCACTTATGGCCATCAAGTAGTTGAAATGTCTTAGTCGTTTTTTAACATAAAGCCGTGAATGTTCTACTGATGCGATACAGAATACCTCAACATGACCGTACTTACATGGATGGACTATAAACATTATGTATTTTATGGATGTAAATACAGGAAACCTTTAAAAGCCGTGGATGTTCTACTGCTGCGATACAGGAGGGTTCAATATGGACGTGTTTATCAATAGGATCAGTTTGTTTTGGAGTGGATACATTTACTGTTAAAAATAAAGTAAACTTAGAGAAAATAAAATTATGGATCCCTATTCAAGTAAACACAGTGCATTTATCAAAACTAAACTACGTTAACCTATTACAATTTACTAATAGATATTAAAATGTATGTAAAAGTGAGCGTATTTATTTACATGTTTTCAAATAAACATGATAGTGAATGTAAATGCTTTAATATGCATTCAATACTATATAAGAATGAATGAATGAGTTTGTTTGATTTCAAGTATAAATAATAGCAGGTGTTTGTATTCATAAGTGTTCGTTTTTACATAAGAATGAGTACATCTATATACATACATTCAGATCGACATAAGAGCGTTCTGATGTGAATTATCATAAGGTCATTAAGGATGTGTCTTTGTGAATGAACATCGATTAGCTAGAAGATATGAATATGAACGTCGAGATGAAGATGTGTTGGTAGATGCGGATGCAGGTTGATTCAGCTTTTACACTGATAGTACTTGAAAAGTGTGTATTCATGTTATTTAATTGACGTTACGAGGAATCTTTAGTCGGAATGCCAGAACCATTGTGTCACTAGGATGTCAAAGATTCGTCAGCACTGGAAGGTTCCATAGTAAAAGAGTCTGTAAATTAATGGGGATTAAACAGACGAGTAAGGTAACCCTGTTATTAGCCAAGTGTCAAAACGGAAATTGGTAGTCCATGCCAGGTCTTGTGCCAGAATGCCGGCGGCACGGATCGATAAAAAGTCCATTATCGTTCCAACGAAGCTCTCCGAGAAGAAAAGAAAACCTCGCTCTCGGGCAAGCAGTCGTTATCAAACGTTCTTTTGATGTGGAATGAAGTATAGAGTAAGCTTGGATGCTGCAACCGGAAAATTAGGTTTTAGATTAGCTTCTAGCAGACGGTTCACTTCAGAATCCAGTTTCAGTTTTGGATGCCGCATATAGTTCGATTGAGATATTTGTTAAATCAACTGTCCTCAGCAATGAAAACTTACTTTTAAATTGATTAACAGATATATACGTATGCACATTTAGGCCTATAGATTTAAGAAACCGTCATTTAAATTATGAAAAAATACGTAAACATACTACAGCAAAATAATAAAACAATGTTTTAAACTAATGATTCATTAAAATACATATTATTAGAAAAACGTGTTATTATTTGAATATCTTTGCGTGACATCTTTATTAATTTGATGAATGTTTTATGAATAAGACACCAATGATAGGAACAGCATGCATGTGCTGCTCCAGAGAAGCTCCATCTGGTAGTAGAATAGACGTGTTATAAAAAACGATCAAATTGTCAATTTAGTAGTAGTAGTGTTGTTGTTTCAGCTCAAAGCTACACAATGGGTAATCCGCGCTCTGTCCACAGTGGGGATCTAAAACCCATATTTTAGTGTTGTAAGTCTGTAAACTTACGGTTGATCCATACATTTAATCTTAAATTTAAGTGAATAATAAAAATTCAATTTTGATATTGTTGTTCGAATGCAGGTTATATGCGTCCGAGCTTACAGAGGTCAGACTAAATGAAATTATTCTGTGATGAAAATGAAAAATCTTAGAAGGCTGATTTAACACAACGAACCAAAGTATACATACAGAATTATTTCATATATTTAGGCTCTGAATTTCGCAAACTATTTTAAACCTATACTCAACTATAAAATTAGACAACATTCGCTGTAAAAATGAAAAGCAAATTGTTAACGACACAATTATATTTATCCTTATGTCTTATAAATTTGAATACAAAATGTCTTCATACTGAGCCAAGTTTTCCCAGAAATTAATAAAAAATTCCCGATTGTTCGGAAGAAAACAGGTTCACCCAAGAAAACTGGAGGCGTCGCTAGGTGCTTTAAAGATTCTGAGCTCGAGCCCATAAGCGCGGGAATTTTCGGCGTTTCAATATGATATCGATCACGGTTTTCTATTCTATGTTTTTAAGACTTCGGATTCGGGGCACTGTCAAATAGAATCGGAGCACGGGCCAGCGCCTAGCGATACCTCTGCTAAGACTAAATGTGCCATTCACTGTATTTAAAAGATATAAGACAGAGTTGTTAGCAAGTTTATTGAAACATGTACAAAAAAAACGTATTTTCTGGCTTTTTACAACATACTTGGTTAATACTTAAGCGATTTTGTGGCTTTAAAGGTCTCTCCTCAGAGAACGTTTTTTGTACATTTTCTGTAAATTTACGTCTAAGGAATGACCTTGGATGTCAGAAAACCGGTTGAATGGTCATGTCATAAGAAGTTAGGAAATAGAGAAGATAAAAACATAAACGTATAAGTATTGTGGTGTTTTAGTATATCATATATGTATATATATATATAATACTTTATGACTCTCTTTCAATTCTGTTGAAAAAAATCGATATCTATCTCATTTTAATACTGCTTTCTAGACTTGTAGCCTTGATGTCCCCAAAATGCTCAAAGAAATATCGTTATGCAGCACTGACTTCCTGAAATACTTCATTGTTGAAAAGAGGGGACGCGAGTTCAAAGAAGGCAGCCAGGTGGCGTAGTTTGGATACTCTCAGTAAGTGTCAAGGTAAACCAGCAGAAAGCATCAACAAAGAAGCTAAGGGCGGACGTCGTCCGACTTTACATGGAGACAGGATAATACAAAACTTGCTTAATTCAGGTCAACCGAGAAAAGACAGCATTACACGGGATTTAACCAACAAAATTTTATAACTTCCTTTTTATAGAAGGAGAATAATATAAGAAAAGGTAAAATTATCAAAGAAGCCGTTTTAATTAAACAATTAAAACCGCGCATCAGTAAAATGGCATTTCTATCTGTTTTAATTGTTTAATCACATGACCACACCACCTCGATGCTGTGTTTCTGTCACTTGGTAAAATGTCGTGATATATTTGATGGCTCTAAGTGCAAATTATCTTCGCTTTATATATTTTTAATAGTGAGTTATTATTTTCTAGGGGTTTACTATCGAAGTATTGCTGTCACCGCTGATTTATTAATTTACAAACATATTTAATCGTTTCGTTCCAGATATCAAGTTTTGATATAGAGCTTTTTTGTTTCACGAAAAATAAATATGTTTATAATTTTCATCGAAAAAAAAAATCACAACTCATTTTAATGATGAAGTTGTCTTAGAACCAAGAGTTTATATGAATGAAATAATCAATTACAACTAAACAGTTGATAAAGCGTAAATTACTGTTCTGATAAGTTGACTAAAATATAGTCTAAATAAGGACAGTGAAATAGCAAGCCAAAGTCAACACTATTTCCAGATTCGTCAAATCTCATCGCATGTATAAAAAAAATCTATAGTGCTTGTTAAACTCTGACCGTATGTATGTTTGACACACATAACTACTTGTGTTCACAGTTACGTTCACAGTTTAAAAGTTAACTTAATAAAAACTTGTGAAAGCTATAACCCTCAGTAAATCACTTAAGAAAAGAAAGCAGCATGTTTTATTTTTAGTTTTTTGTTTTTCTGTAAATATCTCAAACATAATGATTAAAACTAGCGCCTAGTAGAAATAACGAGATGGAAACAATCGTTTCTAATCGATATCTGTGATAAACCGATTCGGAATATATACAGTCTCTTTGTTTTATGATGCTGTTTTCTCCAATCATTTGCATGCTGTCTTAACAAACATCATGATAACTATCGTTATACGGCCCGGCATGGCCAGGTGGTGAGGGCGCTCGACTCGCAATCTGAGGGTCGCGGGTTCGAATCCCCGTCACACCAAACATGCTCGCCCTTTCAGCCGTGGGGGCGTTATAATGTGAGGGTCAATCTCACTATTCGTTGGTAAAAGAGTAGCCCAAGAGTTGGCGGTGGGTGGTGATGACTAGCTGCCTTCCCTCTAGTTGTTACACTGCTAAATTAGGGACGCCTTGAGCAGATAGCCCATGCGCGAAATTCAAAACAAACAAACTATCATTATTTGCGACCGAAATGATCAATTTGTTGTTTATAAAATCGGAAAACGGTGCATTAATCCACAGTGTTCTTTGGATAAAATATACCGATTATATCCATTAGAATAGCCTTATAAAGAGACGATGCGTGCAAGTAATTCTTATTCTTCATGGTGCCCCAGGGTGGTTAAGTGGTAAATCTGTTGGATTATGGTGCTAAAGATCGGGTTTCGATACCCGCATAATCAGATAGCCCATTGTACAGATTTGTGCTTTACGCGAAACAAACAAATCTTTGTGGGATGTTTTGTATTCTAAACTTTGAAGCCTAGAGAAGAAGCTTGAACACGTAACATACTTTAAGAGAAATATCAAGTCAGCATAACGCTTAAGAAAGTCTATGTAACCTGTTTTTCCATTGTACTCACAATAACAAGTCCCGTTTCTACATTGCACTGAGAAGCCAACGCCGCAAAGCCTAATAACGGGCATCGTTCAAGCTGCCGTCTTGGTTTTTCCGAATCCAGTTCTTAGGTTTTTAAGCACCACAACAGACTTGGTTATTCTAGGTTCAATGTGAAAGTTTGGCGAGTCCCCCGTGATTCGGCTCACCAGCCTTACATTCCTCCACTTGAGCCCTGCTGATCAGTCTTTTCTTCTACGCTCCCGATTCCCGTGGTGCATACGTCACAAATTAATGGTTTCTGAGGGAATGGTATTTGAAGCCTGGTTTTATCCATTCATCTTAAGCGTTCTATAGTGGCATAGCAGCTGCAAGCAATAGTGATGCTTTCCATTCAATATATATATGGGAGAATATAAATGGGAAGCGAATACATGCACACATATAAACGCATACACGGCTTTTGTGTAACCATATTGTGTGACAAACAATCCACTTGGTGTTGAAGAAAGTGGAAAAATACAATACAAACCTTCCTAATGGGTGAAAATGTTTTAATCATCTTGTTGTTTAAAGTAACAAAAACAATATTACTTGATACGTTGGTTGTTTTCATTTCTGCAGTGAAACAGTTAAGTTCTTTCCCGGGTTATTGAATTCAACTAAACTCAGTTATTTGTAATGATTATAAGTTGTAACTTTGTACTGGGACACTATAGTTGTTGCTGTTTAGAAATTTCGCTCAAAGCTTCGTTTGAAATGATATACTAGAGGAAAGGCAGCTATCCTCCTTCAACTTTTTAGCTACTTTCTGACAGAACAGTGAGATTTAATTTTTATTCTTATAGTTAATTCGTGATACCAAATTGTGGAATTCATTTTTGCGGCAACAAGGAGCGAATTATTAATCCTTGGATTTACATTTGGCGTAACACTGTAGTAAACGTGGTTAGGGCGCTCAACTGGCAATCTGCGGGTCGCGAGTTCGAATCCCCGTCACACCAGACATGCCGACCCTTTCAGCCGTGGAGGCGTTATAACGCGACGGTCCATCCCACTA
>NW_013668445.1:22792-27534 GCF_000517525.1 Limulus polyphemus | reverse complement strand
GATAGCCCTCGTGTAGCTTCGCGCGAAATTCAAAACAAACAAACAATTTTGAAAATGATCCGATATTACTCGGAAGAATGACGCTCATCTAGTTGAAATCGAATTTATTATACATATCCATATGAACTGATTTTCTTTGAAAAGTAAGTCCGACGTGTGTTTATGTAATTGGCATGTAAGGATTTAACGAACTGTTAATTCTAGTGTAAAATAAACGATAAGCGTTTGAAAATTAAAGCACAAAAATGCATATGGGACAGCATTCTCCATAATTTTATTTTATAACGAAAATTGTGTTTGTTTGTTTTTAATTATGCACAAAGCTACACAAGGGCTATCTGTGCTCTGCCCACCACGGGTATCGAAACCCGGATTCTAGCGTTGTAAGTCCGCAGACATAGCGCTGTGCCACTGGGGGGCCGAAAATTGTGTACATTCACAGTTATTGATGCATTATATGTTAAGAAAACAGGCACACAAGAATTAGGATTAACATATACATGTATATATATAAAGAGTTTAATAAAAGAGAATTCCTTCTATCGATGCGAAACCCAAGAAACTGCGCCCTCTATCATTTTCGACATTATTGAGTTTTTTTTCACAAATGATACACTTAGGTTTTATGACAATACTTTTCCTGCCATTATACCTGTAATAAATAACTTGTATTGTCGTCATAAAATCCTTGCCTAGCGATCAGATCACCGACTGATGATATAGCTTCATTTTTCCTAGGCTAAACGATAACGTCTACATAGTTAGTGGTGTTTCCAAGCGAAAGGAGGAAAGGAAAAGTGTGTTTCTCCAGCTTTTAATAACCGCTTATGCTGCCTTGACTTTATCGGGTCTACTTTTATCTGTAAGCCTAACCATACAGGTATTTACTCTATTGCTCAGTTTTCGTGCTCTAGGTCCTTATTAAGTCACATTTTCAGACAAGAACCACTTGAATCTGCTGTTCCCATGGAAAAGCGTTCATGTTATCCTACACTAACACCACATTTCCCAAAAAATCAATATCTTTCTTCAAACGCCAGGATGCTGTAGTCTAAACTATATAACGCTACACTCAACCACTAGGTGGAGTAAGCCTGTACAAAGAAGTAGAAGCAGCGATGCAGCTGGAATAATTCAGAGCGCAGAAGTAATAGCTTTCTCAGGACCGGGTAACGGTAAAGAAGTAGCAGAGAGATAAAACAGGAATGTGAGCTGAAACACTCGTAACGTTTTGTAGTAAACAGCTACTGAATTTGGTGTGTAAAGAACATACGCATACGAAGAGCAGATGAAATGTACAAAAATAACAAAACCGTGATCAGGTAGGTAGTTTTTATTTTTAGTAAGTACAAAAAATAAACTGAAGATTAGATAGTGGATTCTTGTGTCGGAAATTTTATTTATATCAAAAATATAATCACGACTGTAGTAGCATAAAACACACGTAGAATCACAACGGTAACAGCATAAAAACACAGGATCACAACGGAACAGCATAAAACACAACTGTAGCAATATAAAAATCCATAGAATCGCGACGGTAACAGCATAAAACACAAATAGACAGCAACAGCAGAAAATACACATAAAACCACGAAGCTGACAGCATAAAATACACATAGAATCACGACGGTAACAATATAAGAAAATCACGATGGCAACAGCATAAAATACTTAGAACCACGACAGTAAGAGCATAAAAACACATAGAATTACGACGGCAACAACATCAAAAACACAGAATCACGATAGCAAAAGCATAAAATTACACAGAATTACGACGGCAACAGCATAAATTACAATTTTTTGACGTGTTGAAAGTAAACGCTCTGTCATACAAAATACAGAAGTTAACACAAGTAATAAGTATGACACTTACATGAAACGGACCTAATTTAAAACAAGGCTTTGTATTTACTATTGTTGTTAATAAGAAAGTAAAAAGATTTCGTCATTAGTACTGGAGAGAGAAAGACGGAAAGCTAACGCTCTGTCATACAAAATACAGAAGTTAACACAAGTAATAAGTATGACACTTTCATGAAATGGACCTAATTTAAAACAAGGCTTTGTGTTTACTATTGTTGTTAATAAGAAAGTAAAAATATTTCGTCATTAGTACTGGGGAGAGAGAAAGACGGAAAGCTAACGCTCTGTCATACAAAAACAGAAGTTAACACAAGTAATAAGTATGACACTTACATGAAACGGACCTAATTTAAAACAAGGCTTTGTATTTACTATTGTTGTTAATAAGCGTAGGGAAGTTTTATTTAATAAGCCTAATAATTCAGTAAAAAGTATATTTTTGTACCAATCTTCACCACCATACTTCCCTTTTACAAGATATCTTAAAAGTGAAATGGTTGTTCCTAACACATAGTTTGGGAACCAGTACTTTTTAATGTACTAAGCTAGCTAAAATGATGAAAACACTCTCTGTGCCAAAAAGCTGTATCTCGTATCTTGGAATACAAAACTTTAAAATATAATCAAAAAGAGTTTTAAGTCATTGTTGCTCTAAGTTCGCTTAAGTATTTCATTCAAAACTACATTAAGCTGGAAATTTTTCTATCCTCTGATGGGACAGCGTTAAGATTACGGACATACAACTCTAAAGTCTGGGGGTTCGATTCCCCGCGGCGGACACAGTAGATAGCTCAACGTGGCCTTGCTCTAAAATAAAACAAAAAGTAAATATAAAACATTCTTCTGAAACAAGGACCGCTTTCTCTCTTCTTACTGGTTATATGAATTCCATATTTATACACGTTTGAAAGACCTCTATACTGGCAAACTAAACACTGCCTAGAAATGTGAGATTTCTATATTTCAAAGGTGTAAAATTAATTTAGAAAGTTTTTATTTCCTCGATCACAGAAGATTTAAATATCGCACTCATTTCACTGAGATGAATCTTATCTCTCAAATTAACATTTTTCTTCTTAAGAATACACAGTCTTATCTGTAATTTCTGTTTTATTTAATTTCGTAAGCAAGACTAGTTGTACCTGTTTATTTTTAAACGATATAATTTCGAAACGTTTAATAAATGCATTTTACGGAACTGTTGTCATAATCATATTTCTCAAGATGCCGAAGTTATTCATGGTATTCTTCTAAATCTCCAGACGTTATGACGTCGTAATGTAAGAAAATAGTTTTCTGTATTATTCACCCGACTTTGTGTTTGAAGGGTAGTAACAAGTACACGTAACAGAAATGAAAACTAGAGAAAGACGAAATTGTACCAATGACTTCTGTATAAAACGGAATGAAGTTGCCTTAACTTATGCATGTAAAGCATAGAAAAAAGAAATGTTGCTTAAACAAATCCAAATAAATATGCAATACTTTGAAATGGGACCGAACGTATAGAATGGTAAGCAGCCCATTGTTAACACGATACACTAATCTGTAAAATATGTGACACGATTGTTAACACTACACACTAATCTGTAAAATACGTGACACGATTGTTAACACTATACACTAATCTGTAAACTATGAGACACGATTGTTAACACTATACACTAATTAATCTGTAAACTATGTGACACGATTGTTAACACTATACACTAATTAATCTGTAAACTATGTGACACGATTGTTAACACTATACACTAATTAACTTGTAAGCTATGTGGCTCGGTTGTTAACACTATACATTTATCTGTAAACTATGAGACACGATTGTTAATACTATACACTAATTAATCTGTAAACTATGTGACAAGATTGTTCACACTATACACTAATCTGTAAACTATGTGACACGATTGTTAACACTATACACTAATCTGTAAACTATGAGACACGATTGTTAACACTATATACTAATTAATCTGTAAAATATGTGACAAGATTGTTAACACTATACACTAATCTGTAAACTATGAGACACGATTGTTAACACTATACACTAATTAACTTGTAAGCTATGTGGCTCGATTGTTAACACTATACACTAATCTGTAAACTATGTAGACACGATTGTTAATACTATACACTAATTAATCTGTAAACTATGTGACACGATTGTTAACTATTATACACTAATCTGTAAACTATGAGACACGATTGTTAACACTATACACTAATTAATCTGTAAACTACGCGACAAGATAGGCAAAGCCAACTTTATCCTCAGTGATTTCATTTCAGAACAAAACTGCATTTCAAAATATACAAAATACTTACACATTTTCTAGTGTACTTCAATATACATATAGTTCTAATTATAACGCGGAATTAAACATCAGCTATGTAATATATCGATTAGCAGACGAAGCATGACCTGTTTCTTGTTTATATATATATATTTGTTTATTAAATTAAACACATTGACAATCATCACCTGTTTTTCCATATGACAAGGCCGTTTATTTCCCAGTAAAACATACTGACTCCAACAGTATGGAATTACTACACGAGACGATACAAATGGGGATACATTTTGTAGAACTCTCACAGACAGTAAAAAATGGTGATGATACAGCTAGTAGTACTGTTGCAGACAGTGAATACCGTTGATGATACAGTTAGTAGTACTGTTACATACAGTGAATACTGTTGATGATACAGCTAGTAGTACTGTTGCAGACAGTGACTACTGTTGATGATACAGCTAGTAGTACTGTTACATACAGTGAATACTGTTGATGATACAGCTAGTAGTACTGTTGCAGACAGTGAATACTGTTGATGATATAGCTAGTAGTACTGTTGCATACAGTGAATAC
>NW_013668445.1:12316-21806 GCF_000517525.1 Limulus polyphemus | reverse complement strand
CGCGCAAAGCTACACGAGGGCTATCTGCGCTAGCCGTCACTAATTTAGCAGTGTAAGACTAGAGGGAAAGCAGCTAGTCATCATCACCCACCGCCAACTCTTGGGCTACTCTTTTACCAACGACCGCAACATTATAATGCCCCCACGGCTGAAAGGGCAAGCTTGTTTGAGGTGACGGGAATTCGAACCCGCGGCACGTAGATTGCGAGTTGAGCGCCCTAACCACCTGGCCATGCCGGGGCCTTATCAATAGGAAACTAGTTAAAAAATATAAAATCGGAAGTTTTCATTGTTTTGGTCTCCATGCTTTCACTATTCTCTATAAAATCAATGGAATTACTAACGATAATGAACGGATTAACCCTATGCACACATGTCGGGCTTCATTGCTGTATAAGAATAATTCTAATAAAATATTAAAAAGATTTATTAATATTTCTCTCATCCAAGAACTTTGTTTTTATACTTTTCTTTGCATTTTGAAGCACGGGGGATCGTGATCTAAGTGTTTCTGATTTGATCATGCATCTTGCTGCAACATAAAAAATGAGCGAGCGATGAGAAGAAAAAAAACAGGCTCAGCTACATCCCAAAAAAAAGACACCAAACATTTCTGAAAATATCTTTTCACGAAGAGAATAGCAAAAGGAAGATGAAATCAGAAAAGATTTACAGAAGCATTAGAGAAAAGAAGAGGCCGTGTATCGATCAAAATTGTAGGAAAAACATAATGGCTGAAGGAAAAGCGCTTGACAGTTCACATAGATCGATGATGAAGCTCTGAGGGAAATAAAAAATATTACAGGTTTACTTGATGAGATATGCAGGTGTTGTAATTATTCATCAACTGAGAAATAATTCCGTCTGATGCACTAAACGGATAGTGTTGTTGGTTGAAAACAAAAGTGAAAACACATTTTCAAATAACATAATCGCTTAAATACATGCTTTCATATCTAATATTCGCAATGGATTTTAATTCTCTTAATTTTGTAACCATCACCCGTTTTATAGGTCTTTAGCCATATTTGTGTGTACCAGTGAATACGATAACTTTAAAATACATTAAAAAGCTCATATTTTCGATGGTACGTTTAAGAACTTTGCATCAGAAGTCAGTAAGTTACTGGCAACTGTTAAAAATACTCTGAATGAAACAAAAACTGAATGTACTTTATTGGATTTTTTCCTCTAATTACTGATATTTATGATTTGCTACATTTTAACAATAAAAATTGACCAAACTCACGGAAATCTTCTTCTTCATTATTTTCCTTTCACGTTTCAATGAACATATTCCAACAAATGGAAAATAGATATCTCTCTAAAACGTCTAAATCGATTTTGGCCCAAAAAGTTTCAGATAAAAATATATTGATGTAAGTTTTGTATTGAATTCTGACTTGAATTTGTCTCCAAATTGTATTTTCTCCTAAGCTGAATTAATTAAACTGTTTTTGGTCCTTGTTATAACCTCAAAATGATTTAAATGGACAATTCCAAACTTGCCTGAGGTATACTTCAATTCACATGACATTATCCAGTTCCCTCTTGTATGTCCGTGAACTTGACTTCACCGACTCTAAAACTAACCAAATCTGGCACATATTTAGTGCTGGTTTTTGCTACTTTCTACCGCATGTTCCAGAATTTGTGCTGTACTACAACTACACTTATAAGACAATCTCTGTGCAGTGACTATCTTCACGACAACGCTCCCATCACCAACTCTAATCCATATTAAACTTTGCAAGGATTTAGTGCTCATTTTGTGCCATAAATTCCAGAATTAATGTTTCACTGCAACCAAACTTTGTGCCAAATTCCCTTCTCCTCACCACTACCACCATTGGCTGTAATTCATATGAAAGTTGGCTTGCTTATAATATTGTGTCTTTCTTTTTATGAACCAGCTTATAACATCAAACTGACAACATATTTCGTTTTTTAAACTTAACTTACATTAAAATAGGTAAGGTTAGAGAGCTTTGCTAATATTCGGATAAGCAAAGACTGTTACGAAGAGCAAAGCAACTCCACGTCTGTCTGATTACTGTCACATAAAATACTTTTGAAGTCATTGAGCCATAACTTGTTATATGTATTTGGGTCGAATCCTTTGACATGCCCCCCCCCCCCCCAGTGGCAGAGCTGTATGTCTGCGGACTTACAACGCTAGAATCCGGGTTTCTATACCCGTGGTGGGCAGAGCACAGATAGCCCATTGTGTAGCTTTGTGCTTAATTACAAACAAACAAACAAAACCTTTGACATGGAAACAGGAATTTGAAAATATACGCACATATTGTCCTATAAGTGTAGTTGTATTGGAGCATAAATTCTTGATTTTGCGGCACAAAATAACACAAATTGAGCATTAAATATGTGTAAAGTTTAACTTTAGAGTTGGCAGAGGAGGGGTTTAAGTTGGTTCGAAACACTCTTTCCTATTTATGGGTTCGTTTATGCGAGTGTAGAGTCAACATTGCGAACCGCGTAACCTTGTGAACAGTATGGAAATGGAAATTAATAAACAATGTTCTGTGTTTTATGTGCGATAATTTGTCTTTGAACCTGAAAACGTTATAATAGTAATACAGATTTAAGACATGTCTCAGGTTAAATGTGAGGGTATCTTCTGTGAATCAGGTTGAATGTGAGGATATGTTCTGTGAATCAGGTTAAATGTGAGGGTATGCTCTGTGAATCAGGTTAAATGTGAGGATATGTTCTGTGAATCAGGTTAAATGTGAGGATATGTTCTGTGAATCAGGTTAAATGTGAGGGTATGCTCTGTGAATCAGGTTAAATGTGAGGGTATGTTCTGTGAATCAGGTTAAATGTGAGGATATGTTCTGTGAATCAGGTTAAATGTGACGATATGTTCTGTGAATCAGGTTAAATGTGAGGGTATGCTCTGTGAATCAGGTTAAATGTGAGGATATGTTATGTGAAGAAATTTGCAGTTTATTTTTCTTGTTCATTAAACATTGCTTCGGAACGTCCCATTTTAGCTACGTAGGTATGTTTGTCTTGTAAAGATAGCAATAATAGTTATAATAAGGTTGTTTCTCAATACTCTTTGTATTATATAACTTCCTATGTAAAAATTTCGAAGTTCTTGAGATCGTTATATTAAGCACGATGTATTAAGATCCTAATCAAATTAATCTCAGTTGCTCTTGATTCTATAGCCACATCATCAGTAAAACTGCATAATATTTTGTTAAGCTTTCAAAATCAAACTAGAAACCTAAACATGTCTTTTTATTACATCACATCAAAACTTGCAATAATTAGCAATTTAATTGAACAAAGCAAGTCCTATCTGATGCTCTACCGTAATATTAATTCTAGAATGTTTATTGTCGAGGTAATAAAAAATCCAAGACGCATGCATAGAATCTGTAAAGGTGAACAAAAAGTATAATTAACATCCCTACAACATTATAACGGCTCGAAGAACACTGGACAATATTTCAACCAATTTCTTTTTAAGCATTTGTTTGTTTCTTTGTAATTAAGCTCAAAGCAACAGAATGGCCTATCAGTGCTCTGCCCACCACGGATATCGAAACCCGGTTTCTAGCAGACATATCGCTGTGCCACTGGGGGGCCTTTTAAAGCAAAGAAACAAATTATTGTTTGTTTCGAATATTGGTACAAAGCTAAACAAGGGATATCTGCACTAGCCGTTTAGAATATTGGTACAAAGCTAAACAAGGGATATCTGCACTAGCCGTTTAGAATATTGGTACAAAGCTAAACAAGGGATATCTGCACTAGCCGTTTCGAATATTGGTACAAAGCTAAACAAGGGATATCTGCACTAGCCGTTTCGAATATTGGTACAAAGCTAAACAAGGGATATCTGCACTGGCCGTTTCGAATATTGGTACAAAGTAACACAAAGGATGTCTGCGCTAGCCGTCCCTAATTTTGGGCTCATAGATTAAAGGAGAGGAAGCTAGTCGATACCAACCGCCCCAATTCTTGGGCTACAGTAATCGAATAGTGGAATTTAACTTATTACGCATCCAAAGCCCCAAATTGCAGAATGCGACTTCGTGGCAACCGAACACGAACAATAGACCCTTGAGTTCACAGTCTGACAAGCTAATCACTAGGACCACGCCCGGATTACGAATTATCAACAAATGAAGAATCTAGTCTTGATGCTATAGACATTCCATCAATTCTGTCCAGATACGGTTTTACTCAATGAAGAATCTAGTCTTATTGCTATAGACATTCCCTCAATCTGTGCAGATACGGTTTTACTCAATGAAGAATCTAGTTTTGATCCTATAGACATTCCATCAATTCTGTCCAGATACGGTTTTACTCAATGAAGAATCTAGTCTTGATGCTATAGACATTCCCTCAATCTGTCCAGATACGGTTTTACTCAATGAAGAATCTAGTCTTGATGCTATAGACATTCCATCAATTCTGTCCAGATACGGTTTTACTCAATGAAGAATCTAGTCTTGATCCTATAGACATTCCATCAATCTGTCCAGATACGGTTTTACTCAATGAAGAATCTAGTCTTGATGCTATAGACATTCCATCAATTCTGTCCAGATACGGTTTTACTCAACTGAAAATGTGATTCCCTTGTGACAAATTCCTTTACTTGAAAAACTGCTTAAAGCTAGAAAAGGTGCATTACTTTTTCTCTCTTGATTTACGAGGTCAGCGCTTAATTTCATGGTATATTTTCGTGGGGTGTTAACGTAAAGAGACAAAGATATTCTAAACGAAACTCGGCACCTCATTCTCTAATCTTAAACTCTCGACAAGTTCTCGCGAGAATTCAAAAAAACATTCAAGATAATTTTGATTATTGCAACAAATAATATTTAAAATTCATAATACATGTACCTATATTTAAACTATAGATCCAACCGAACAATATTTTTGACGTACTTTAAATATATTAGTCAGTTCTGTAACTACAATAAGTTATATTGTTTTAACGTTTAGTAAATATAATTGTTGTTCATTTTCTTTAAGTTTCATGGGATTATGATTGGATTTTACAAACTCAGTTGTTTCTCCCAAAATGCTTTCCACTTTGTTAAAACCAAATTTATCCGGGCGAATTTTATCAGTTCTTTTTCAAATTTTAGATCTAAATTCTCTTGTTTGCTATGATTTTTTCAGGCTTAAAATTATGTTTTGTTTAAGTTTAGAATAATAATTATTAAATAATTCAAGCAACTCCTTTACTTGGATTCCGATATTATAAAAATAAACTGAACGTTTCTCGCCGTAAGAGTTTGTTTGTTTTGAATTTTGCGCAAAGCTACACGAGGGCTATCTGCGCTAGCCGTCTCTAAGTTAGCAGTGTAAGATTAGAGGGAAGGCAGCTAGTCATCACCACCCACCGCCAACTCTTGGGCTACTCTTTTACCAACGAATAGTGGGATTGACCGTCACATTATAACGCCCCCACGGCTGAAAGGGCGAGCATGTTTGGTGTGATACGGATTCGAACCCGCGACCCTCAGATTGCTTGTCGAGTGCCTTAACCACTTGGCCATGCCCCCCTCCCCCGTAAGAGTTAGTGTTGTAAGAAAATTTACATAAAATCCTTAGATCTTGATTTTTTGTAGTGAGTTTAAATTCACGAGCTAGCATCTTCATTACAAAATCACTCGAAACATAAATAGAATATATAAGATATTATATTATCTGTAAAGTCAGTAAAAAATTATCTGTTTGATGTCACCTTAACTGGTTTTCTTTAAACGCTCTTATTTACGTTAATTTTAAAGAAAAAATAATTAACCTTATTTCCATGTCAGTCAAATGTTTTAAATATAAAAAAAATGTATTGTCACCAGCTTGTGCGAGTAGTGCAGAAGCTGACTTCTATAAGATAAAATTGTAAATATTAGTTTTAATACAAAAGAATGCCGATCAACAGACTCACGCTATATTTCAATAAGACCAGGTGAACTGAGAATCTATTTTAGTTAAAGTGAACAATTTTACACGTCTCCTGCGAGAAAGCAAAGCACAAAATCCAATTTTATAAATGGATATGAGATCGTCGCACATTTTCAAGATAATAGCTTTAATTATTTCTGTGTAACGGATTGTATAACTGAAAGAAAAACTTTAGGTTTTTCTTGTCAAAAGTTTAACGAAAAGTTTCAGATCATAAACTGAAATCATATTTTATTTTTTGCAGTGTTATTATTTGTTTTGTCGCAAAGCTACACAAAGTGCTACCTGCGCTGCGTCCACGGCGGGTGTCGAACCCCAATTATAATCTCTGAACCTTACCATCGAGTCCTCAAAAACATATATTTTATGCCTAAGAGTTTTAGTTTTGTTACTGCGTGATGTTATACACGTTGTTGGTATAATTATTCGGAATACATTTACAAGTCAATTGCTCGCGTGCTTTTTATTTTAATTCAAGAAGATACCTGTTCCACGTAAAAGTTCATTCTCTAAGTATATTCTAGAGATATCTTAGAAAGTTTCAAGTCAATGATTGCTAGTCAAACAAAATCCATCTCAAATAGCAACCTTTCTAAAAAATCAGGAAGAACGTTAATCACTGCTCTTGAAGTAGTTTCGGTGCTTATTTAGTGAAACGTTTTGGGTTTATTTGTACTGTGGATTTTAAAAATCTTTTTGTTTGTTTTGTATATAAACTTATTAATAATTCGAAAGAGGGTGTTGTTATATGATTTTTTTATTCCGCCCAAGGGGAAAACTTGATTTATAAATTGACCTTCTTTAATAACAAAATATAAAGTTAGTTTGTTTATGGTTAAGCACAAACCTACACAATGGGCTATCTGTGCTCTTCCTACCACGGGTATCGAAACCCGGTTTTTAGAGTTGTAAATCCGCCACTGGGGGTCCGAAATATAAAGAAATAATAACAACAATCACGACTAATAGAGTAGTTTATCTGATATGTTCCTAAATGTACGCTCTTTTTTTAGGATTACTTAGGAATTTGGTATTTTCAACATGAAAGAATCGTTATGCGATACGTGGGCTAAACAGTTAGATTAGCTACCCTACGGTTCAGGCACACACGTTCTTAACTTAGATCTGCCAACCAGTCAGCAGCACCCAGTGTTTATGTGCCTATTCTTAATCCAATAGTGGAATTGATTGTCACAGTCACAACGCCTCCTCCTCCTCTTAGCTGAAAATGCGGAGAGTGTTCAGAGGTATATTGCGGCTCGAACCCTGGGCCACCCAATCCACAACCTAGCATTCTAGCCACTAGGCGACGCCTGGCCTTTTATTATTATTATTATTTGGGAAGATTGCATATTATGGATAAACTAAGATAAACAATTCATATGTGTTCATACAAATATTGACAAGATCATAAATTTCCCATAAATCAGGATATCTTCCCCCAGTGGGCAGTTAATTCTAATACTGTTTTGTAAAAGCGGTGTTTTACTTGTAACAGCAATCACACAGGCAGTATGCGAACAAAGTCCTAATATAAATGTTATCTCGGCTAGAAAGAAACAGGGCTTAGCAATTGGTTCAGGGATTTAATCGATTTTGACAGGAGAAAAGCACCGACTGGTGTATTTGTTCCGGCGGAGAAACGGACTCAGCTACGTATATAGGCAGTGGCATGAAAACCTATAAATCTCTAACTGCCATGGAAAAGGTAAGTGAAGTCCAATTCCTTCAAACATGGTTACAGAGAAAAAAATATTGGCTGAAAGTGATCTCATGATTCCTTACTCGGGGAAAGTGTTATAGTGATTGAACTGTTAGTTTGTACGAACTTGCTCATTAGACAAAATACAAGACATAAATCTCCAAGTAATTTATTCGAAGGAAGTGGTAGAGACACATTCAGTTAGAAACAACGTAACATTTACGTCAGTGTGTAAGATGTTTCATATTTCACTAAACATCGTTGGAGCATTGCGAAAACTGGAGGGTACGTGAATGATTATATGCAAAATAAATAAATATTTCTACGACGGAAACACTCTGCGACGCACTATTTAACCGCCAGAATATTTTTTCTATAACATCAGTTGCTACGGCTCCGGTCAGAAGCTAATCTGTCAGGATGTTTACACGCAGTAGCTGTTGAAACACCATGTTAGTACCATTCTCGCCTTTCAGCAAAATTAGCTCAATGCGCTCCGAAAGCATAATCTTTACATTCTTAACACGTGTCCTTCTGCAGTAAAGCAGAGTACGTGTAGGCATCCAGCCTCTTTAGGCCTAAACAACCCTCTGGTGACCGATAAGTGCGTCATAGGATGTTTCTGTCGTAAACAATTTTTTCTTGTGATTATCTTCCAAGCAATCTCTAATTTTTGCGCCAATTATGAACCACAGTTTATAGAAATGAAGTTAAATTTTCTCGTTATTTATGTGGATTGCATACTTTAAATAAATACGTTTCTATACAGTTAAATTCAGCATTAATTGAATATGTAATGATCCTGTAAAATGATTAATTATTTCATGCAGATACAGTAAATACAAAAAGGAATGGGATTCGTTAATGTAGAATAAATTATACTGCAGTTATATAAGTTATGACGTTAACATCTCGAACTAGATCACATATTAATAAACGTATAGAGAATGGATACTCGTATAATAGCTCTAAATACAGTAATTATCTACATACTGCAACTTTCAGTACAGTGACTGTAATCACGCCGTGACATATCAACATACTTAAGGCTCAGCTGTGACCAGGCGGTGTGAGTACATGAGAAGTGAATTTCGAATTACACAAGCTTCATTATTGAGGAAACATTTGAACGTTGACCCTTGCAATTTGGATCAGTGAATGATGAGAGTTGTTTGTTCTTCACCATAACATATAATAGTGAATGTACACTACATAGAAAAGTGAAGGGCACGTGCCCTTTCTGCCCTAAATGTCAGGCGCCTATAGTCTGTTGTACTTGGTTAATGCATGAGTTACGTCTTTGTTTTGATGGACTTTAATGTAACAACAGAGAAGCTGAATATTTTATCAGAATGTACAGTACTGTCTCTTGTCCATTTACCTAGCACCTGGCCGATCAGGACAGCGATTTGAGCAGCCATCAATGTATCACGTGCACTAAAGGCATACTAGGGAGGGAGTATTCCCATTCATCACCTCCGCGTATTTAATTTATTTTCATACTGCATCATCCAGTCGTCAAGCCAATGTATTACATGCAACATCACCTTTTATGCCAGAAAGAAAATTATTATACAGTTTTTAGATTTTGTTTGTTTTCAATGGACATAAAATACAAATCTGATGAGTTCAGTTGTTTTTTTTTTTTGTTATTTTGAATTTAGCGCAAAGCTACACAAGGCGTATCTGCGCTAGCCGTCCCTAATTTAGCAGTGAAAGACTAAAGGGAAGGCAACTAGTCATCACCACCCACCGCCAACTCTTGGACTATTCTTTTACCAACGAATAGTGGGATTGACCGTCACTATATAACGCATCCACGGCTGAAAG
>NW_013668445.1:5716-12170 GCF_000517525.1 Limulus polyphemus | reverse complement strand
AAGGCTGAGATGAAGATGATAGATCATAAAATGTGTTTATTTAGTATTTAAAATATCAAAATTATGATTCTCGAAAGAGTAAATAGCGTTAAATTTACTGATTAACAGTATTTTATCAAAATTATTTTAGTTTCATAGGATTTTATTTAACTCTTTGGGGTGTAATTTTACGTTAGCGATATTCTCCAGGAGAGAAAACAGAACTATTCATAGTCCGAAACCTAATCTAAACTTATAAGATCGAAACCTTTGTGATTGACGGTATTTGCTAGAGAACTGATGCAGTTGTTAATTAGGCCTACCAACATTACTTTATACGCATGTTACTTCTTTTATTATACTCGAGTTTTGTTTCGTATTTTAATTAATCTCAGTAACATTCACTAAGCAATATCTAGAAAATGAGATATTTTGGGTGATAGTGACAACTTCTTTTCTCAGATTGTTTCTAGAACTGATATTTAACGCAACAACTTTAATAAGGATATTGGAAATTTCAAAATATTATTGTTAGCGCAAGATGGAGGGGGGGATAACTGCTGCTCTTATCCCTAAAAGCTGAGACTTAGATTATGTTTCATTCATTATTTACACTAAATAATACGTACGGTTTAATATATAAGAAATGTTTACAGTTTTTATTGAAATAACAAATACTTCTTACTCAAGTTTTCAACCCGCCACTCCCTTCCAATAGCGTCCTTTGCGCGAATTTGTGTAACATCAAATATTAAACTGAGATCCTTTAATAATTTATTTCCACCCAACCTTCAGATCCTAGTTAGGTCATTGCTTCAAAGTGAATAGGATAATGTTTTTTGTGTGTAGCTTTAACTGCCCTTAATTTACGTTTGGTTCAATGACAGTTAGTCGTAAATCCTGCTTGAATAAATAATGGGTCAACTTAAACTTATCATTTACCGCATGATTGATCACCTTAGTAGTAAAGGTACGAAATTAAAAAATATTGGCAAAAAAATGTGTGCGTGACTGATTAGATCGAGTTTTATACATACACACATCATGAACTTAGAGGTACTTATTAACTTTCATGCACACGTCTTTTCAGGTTGAATATGCAAGGAAAATCTTTTTCTTCTATTAAAAATAATAATTTTATACTGCTTCCCAATTTCTCTTAAAGGGATTTCCATACAAATTTATTTTATGTTCCACATCACCCCCAGTGGCACAGCGGTATGTCTACGGACTTACAACGCTAGAATCCGGGTTTCTATACCCGTGGTGGGCAGAGCACAAATAGCCCATTGAGTAGCTTTGTGCTTAATTACAAACAAACAATCTGTTCCACATCGAGAAGTAATATAAAATAGTAACATTTACAATATTATGTTTAGATCTGGAGAGCACAGGTTGGCCCTAAAATAGTAACATAATTATTTACAATATTATGTTAAGATCTGGAGAGCACAGGTTCGCCCTGTGGTGAAACTTTGGAATTCGGAACTGGTGAGCGGCGTTTGAGTGTATGCGATACCCCAAGACATTTCCCACACTTTAAGCTGTGGGTACGTTATAAGAGTAACAGTCAATCTCTTAGTGTGGATGATGGATGTTAGGGTGCTGTTGACTGTCCTTGGGCAGTAGCTTAAGATTAGGGACGGCAGCAGATAGCCTTAATAGTTTTTGCCACAAATACAAAACACAAATACAGACAGCTAAGATCTGCCTTGTAATTTTGCACCCCGATGCCTTGAAATTGAGCTAGAGAGCCTATAACAACAAAATTCGGGGTTTGATTCCAGTAGTTGATATATTACAGATAGTTCATTGTGAAACTTTTGCTTAACAAAAAAGAAACAAAGTATTATAATTAATAAGAAACCGAAGCTTAGATAGTAACAATTGTGCTATTATGGGGGTGATTCGCAATCTGAGGGTCGAATCCTCGTCCCACCAAACATGCTCGTTTTTTTCAGCCGTAAGCGCGTTATGATGTGACGTTCAATCCAACTATTCGTTGGTAAAATAGTAGCCCAAGAGTTGGCGGTAGGCGATGATGACTAGCCGCTTTCCCTCTAGTCTTACACTGCTAAATTAGGGACGGCTAGCGCAGATAGCCCTGGTGTAACTTTGCGCGAAATTTAAAACAACCAAACAAACTATTACGGGGGTTAACATAAGTGGTAATGAACTATCGATAATCCAAACAGGAATAAATAAATAATGCCACAAAAAAGTCCAATGGATGTAGAAAAATGTCACTAGGAAAAATAATTAAAACATTCGGTAAAATATTCGCTTTCAAATTATAGCATTTTAGTGAAGAGCCAAGAGTAGAAATGTTGTCGAAAATATCGTTTTCAAGCAAATAGTTAGCCAATATTTTAGTTATTTTATTGATAACATTTCTCTACATTTAATTAATTATATTATCAGACTGAGCAATATTAAACAGATACACATACTAACCCCACTCTATGAAGATGAAAGGTAGTACATAAAGAGCAAGAATCGCTTTATCTAAAAGGGATATTGACAATTTATCTAATGTAAAAAGTAACACAATCCACTCAAATCCGGCGTTCGATTCCCCTCGGTAGATATAGCAAATAGTCCAGTGCGGCTTTGCTCTAAACTATAGCAACAATAACTGAAAATAAGCAAAGAAATGCATTTTTTTGAAACTAGATCATATTTTAATGCCCCCCCCCCAGTAGCACAGCGGTATATCTGCGGACTTACAACGCTAGAATACGGGTTTTGATACCTGTGGTGAGCAGAGCACAGATAGCCCATTGTGTAGTTTTGTGCTTAATTACAAACAAACACATTTTAATAAATGCACAGAGATTTGATACCCGTATAAAAGCTTCTAGATAGAGTAATTATCTACATACTGCAGCTTTCAATACGCCATTAAAGAAAAACATTAATTAACTTTTGTGAAGAATTTAAGGTGATATTAACAAAAACAGGAAAAAGTTTTATTTTGAATAATTCAAAAATTGGTAATTTTTATGTACTTTCAAAATCCATAAAAAAAAAAGATTAATGAAATACTCTTAGAAATAAGAAGTGAAAATATTCATATTGGAAAACCTCCTATTTCAGAAAAACCGACAATAGGAGGGAATAAAAATATTAAGGAACATTTAGGAAATCTTTTGGACATATTATTGAAACCTTTTATTTTACCTCAAATTCCAAGTACGTAAAATTACCTGTTTAATGATCCTTAAAAGAGGTTCAATGGTAAGTCTGAGAGCTTATAACGCTAAATATCAGGTTTTGATACCCACAGTGGGTAGTGCGGTATTTTTTTTTTAAGTTTATTAAAACTCTATAAATGCAAGTTATGATAAGACAAACATCAGGTCGTTTTGTCCTTCAGTTTTAATTAATTCATTTATCGAGGTTTGGCTGTTTCCCAAGAAACGTTTATCGTGCTAAATGTACGCTCAGCAGTGATTGTAATTGCTTGACAAGAAAGATATACAGTTACAACCACCAGGAGCATCTTTCTCGCCACAGGCGAAGGTTTTAAATTGAAGATGATGTCCATCAAGGAATCAGATATATTTTGACCATGAATATTTTCATGACAACACAGCATATTCCCATTCCTTCAGTTATTTTATTGGAGAGGCTCAGGACCGTTCTTCACTCTCACTTCCGACGCCATTGTTCAGGTTGATTGATTGGTTATTTTAGGACAAAGCCACATTGGGCTAACTGCTGTGTCCACCGCGGGGAATTGAACCCCGGTATGGGCGCCTACAGAAACAATTTCAAGGAAGTCAAAACATGTATGTAGGGGAGCAGCTTTTACAGTGTATGTCAACAGACTAAAAGAATATGTGTTATATGTGCTTAAAACGCAAACACAAATTTATTGTTTTAATAAAAATTACTAAACATATTTAGTTTAACGATGATGTTAAGTTTACATCATAATACGTGCAATTTTTTGTGAAATTTAAGGGGAGCAATACCCCTCTTGCCCCTTTCTGCGGGCGCCCATGAACCCCGGATTTTAGCATTTTAAGTCCCTAAACTTACCTCTGTCCCACTGTTCAGGGATAAGACTCATATTTAGTATTTAAATCAAAATATTGAATTTTTAAAGCTACGACACTGGCTTATAAAGCATTTCATAACTCGCATATGCGAGGTGTACATGTGTGTAAATCATTTCAAAATATAGTCATGAAATACATTCATTTTTCTGAAATTTTCGACGTCCACCATTAGCATCTCCACTTTCATTCATAACATTTCCTATATGTAATAAATTAGTTTTTCCCAATGAATGATCGGATGCATACAGTTTCTAAAGTGGTTCTTTGCCATAGAGTTTTCAAATAATTCTTGATACGACTCGAAATTGAATAATTTGTGCTTTGCTTCTTGACAACATGTGAATCAATTGAGAAATAAGAAGATTTTATACAAACAAACTAAGGCTAAAAAAGTCTATATAGAAAAAGTTTTAGCACCATTTTTTGCTCCAATAAGTGCACCTATTCTTGTGTACCTCAACTCAGAAGAAGTTCATGTCAGCCACAGTACAGTTTCTGAGCTCTAGAAAGATTCAAGACAGACACAGGAGAGCAGCTTGGCTGATAGAATCTATTCTCAGTGAGTTTTGCTGTATTTATAGGATTAACAAATTGAAGGATTTAAAAAAATAAACGATGCTAGTCGATTCAGCCATTACAGAATATATGTCCGTGTGATGTAGTGGCTTGTTTTAAGTTGATGTTGGAAAGATTGAATGAAGCATTTTTCCCAGTGTATAAAGTAAGAAAAACAAAACTAACTAAACCAAAACTAGAGAACTGTGTTATCATAGAAATAGAAACAAAAAATGTTGATGTTAAAGCAAATATTTTTTTGGTTTTTGGCAGCTAATGTATCACAAAACTATTTATTAATACCTAGTGTTATTTATCTATATTCCTTTACAATTAAACATTTCTTGTTTTTTTTTACCCAGCGAGTGTGGAACCTGGGAAACAAATTTTTCTATACAGACGGATGTATTTTAAATTACCTAAAAATACATATATAAAAGATTTCATGCCTTCTTTCAAAGGTGAAAATCTTTGTCCCATATCCCCCACGTTATATAATGTTTATAATCATAAGTAAAATTATCTAATGAATTATTTTTGTGCAGTGTTGGAAGTCTTTGACACTTGTAATAGTTTTTCAACAATGATGACATGCAAAAATAATTACATAAAATATACTACTGGTTACACTGAGAAAAACTGCTTGTTTGATGGTGTATCATCTATAAGCAGGAAACAGTGATAAAGAATGTCACCTGTTTATATTTGTTTTCTATTTCAGGTTATATGGTGTATTATCTATAAGCAGGAAACAGTGATAAAGAATGTCACCTGTTTATGTCTGTTTTGTATTTCAGGTTACATGGTGTATTATCTATAAGCAGGAAACACTGATAAAAATGTCTTCTGTTTTTATGTTTGTTTTCTATACCCCCTGACAACAAGAACACCCACACGAGCTGACAAGGTATACGATTGTCTGTCCGTTTGTGTGGCCCAGTGGATAGTCAGAAAATCGGATTTTCATACCCGTGGTGGGCAGAAAACAAATATCTCAATTTGTTTAACAACAACCGACCAACCGTTGTGTGCAAATGTTTTTGATGAAAAAACACTATAATTAAATGATGAAATGGGCCAATGTTAATAGACGTTCCAACTGTCAACCATAAACGAATCTATCTGATCATGATTACAAAATGCAAAAGGCCAAATGCACAACAAAATGCTCGAAGCAAGCCGATATAATATAATTCAGTCACATTTAGTTGAAGGTCTGGGGAATCCTCCATATCGTGTCTTCATGTTCAAGGTCAAAGTGAAGCAGAGTGCTTTGTATCTTCTTATAATTCCGTGCGTTCGCGTCTACAAAACACGAAGATTTGCTTGTCCAGAGTTGACATCTAATTTTACAAAGAAATCTAACGAAGTAAAACAAATGGTTTACCGCGTAGTACAAGATATGCTAATCATAATATGTTGCTTTAATACCAGTTGATCAATTTCCATAATCCTCTTAGTATTCACGAGACTCAGCGTGTAGGAAATTTCCAGACATCACCATAATCTATGTTATGTAGTTAACGGAAAAACCTGGGCGCTTCGTGACAACTCTGCATTGCAGTGGCAACTATAAAAACGTGAGTAAAGAGTGCTTTATGTTTCTACGCGCGGCCGTGGCATGATCCGCAAAGAGGGCTTTCGTTTAATTAACTCCTGGAAGAAATAAAACACGCAATTAAATATAATTATTTAAAATAATATTGTATCAAACAAGAAAGAGCTCGCACCTTAGAAAATAAGTGGGATTGTCGATGTTCGAACATATTATGTATGCATGTAATATATATACATACATATCTCTCTAAGACTGACACTGAAAGCCAAGTTCGCATAGCAAGTTTATTTATTTTGAT
>NW_013668445.1:3575-4929 GCF_000517525.1 Limulus polyphemus | reverse complement strand
CAGAGAGAAGGGAGGGAGGGGGGTAAAATTAACATGTATTGATGAGGTACAATTATGTATTGATGAGATACAATAATATATATATATATTCAATGGTAAAAGACTGAAAGGCTGATTGTGACTATGCAATGCTTATACTCACTAATGAGTTGTTTATTAAACAAGGAAGACAAAGAAAAACTGCGCATCCAATGAGCCAATGCTTATTTATTTACCCATACAATTTAATTCCACCAAGTCATATCTTCAATTTACCAACTTTTGTTTTGTTTAGAAGAAAGGCTTCTTGTCACTCTGTTAATTTCATATCGATGTAGGTCTTAATAAGCTCATTTAATTTAATGGATTCAAAAACTTTTAGTATTTCAGAATGTAGAATCGAATGGAAGTGTTTTTAGTAAACAATGAATGTAACAAAAATAATTTACTTATCTCGTTCTGTATTACACTACGAAATAATTATTATATATATTCTATTAATTTCCCCCTCCATTAGTTGTGCACTAGTGAAAAATGTGTATGCAAATGAAAACGAAGCGTGATAATTTATGCATTTACGTCTCCTGCTCAACCTTCTGTATTATTCATTTGTTTCATGGAGGCAGTGTCCCCACTTCTTGAACAGTCAAGTAATCTAACTTTCTAATGAGTATATACATGTACGTGTTATAGGCATATTGTGAAATAAGGCATTTCGCGAAATGACTAGAAGTTTCAGTCATCATAAGGTGAACGAAGTTTCTAGTCATGTTGTAAATTTTTATATGCTTTTAACATAAACATATATATACATGTATATATATTAAATGAACTTTATCAACCAGGCTGAAAATAAGGAACATCACATTCATACGACAAGTAAAACCAAGGCACAAGCCATGGGTAGGGAAGATAAATTTTGTCCGGTGAGTTATCTTGAGAAAGTAAAATATATTCAACAGTCCACATTACACCAGACTTAATCGTTAGTCACGTGTCTTCCATGTGAAATTAATGTTAAATAGAAACTAAGAGAATATGTTATTAACACAACTCACCAGTGTACGTTCTCTTTCTCTTCATTGTGGATTAGAATTAACATTTCAAATTAAAGTAAAATATCGTCGAGAGTAAGTTAGAACCATTTGGTTTAGATAGATAAATAGAAAAAAAACTTAAATATTTCCTATAACTAAACCTAAAACCACTTAATTATTGAAACACAACTGAGAAACGGCGTTAATTGTTGTTTTGATGTTAAAAACAGAAGCATAATTAAAAGAAATAAAGTAAAGGGATAATAAAGTTTTATCTTAATATCATGAGATCTGTTAAAAATAAGGTCATAAAGGACATAATTTAATCATTTCTTGTT
>NW_013668445.1:0-2933 GCF_000517525.1 Limulus polyphemus | reverse complement strand
CAGTTACGTGTGGTGTAATACACTGGTATTTTGGCAATACAGTTATGTGTCGTGTAATTCACTGGTATTTTAGCCGTACATTTACTTGTGATGTAATTCACTGGTATTTTAGCCTTACAGTTACGTGTGGTGTAATACACTGGTATTTTGGCAATACAGTTATGTGTGGTGTAATTCACTGGTATTTTAGCCGTAAATTTACTTGTGATGTAATTCACTGGTATTTTAGCCGTACATTTACTTGTGATGTAATTCACTGGTATTTTAGCCTTACAGTTACGTGTGGTGTAATACACTGGTATTTTGGCAATACAGTTGATACATCATGTCTGTACGTATATTAGGAAAGTTTTATATATTAAGAGAGAGGGGTATACGTACAGACATGATGTATAACTGTATTGCCAAAATACCAGTGTATTACACCACACGTAACTGTAAGGCTAAAATACCAGTGAATTACATCACAAGTAAATGTACGGCTAAAATACCAGTGAATTACATAAGGCCATAAAGGATATAATTTAATCATTTCTTGTTGCTATTTTTAAAGAGACCTGTTGAAAAGCATCTCTTCTCTTAAGTTTACTGTAATTAAGTATTTTACTAGATTTTTTTGTTATAATGCTTCGCATCCAACTGCAGATAAATCTTATAAGTTTATGTAATATTATATTGATTAAATCAGGCTAACAAAGGCATAGGTAATGATGCGACTTTTCAAAATTAAACTCAGCTTATCAGTTCTATTTATTTACTCTTTTATCCTGATTGCATTGACGTTAAAAAATAAGCTAATATTTTGAGATATCAGTTAATTATTGCAGTGTTACCTGTCTTGCCACACTCAATTATATTTAACATATATTGATATATACGATTCAAAATTATTGGGTTGTTTGAAAATGTGAAAAAAAAAATCTTTAGAAAAGTTAAGAATTAGACATTTGACAAGAAAATATTTGATTTAATGAAGAAAGTGATGCACGACATGGTTGGAATATCCTGTTCAAAAAAACGTAATATTTTAAGAAAATTACTGCACATGCGCAATAGAAAATTTTATACCTTAAGTAGTCGTAGTTTAAATGTTAAGTCATTCCATTGAAATTTCTGAAGAAAAAATAATGATAAATATATCAAAAACTTGGAACACGAAAATATATGCCAGAAAATAATTGTTTAGTTTAATTTTTTCCATTTCTTCGGATAATTTCATACCATCCTAAAGCGTAGCTTTAAAATAAAATATAAAAAACTTTATTTAAAACTAGAATCTTTATAAGTCTAACGGTTAAGCTGCGCCAAATGAAACTTTTTTGAAGTTTGACGAACACCCTATGATTCAATAAAATTGTGATACAACACCCTATGATTCAATACAATTGTGATACAACACCCTATGATTCAATACAATTGTGATACAACACCCTATGATTCAATACAATTGTGATACAACACCCTATGATTCAATACAATTGCGACACAACACCCTATGATTCAATACAATTGTGATACAACACCCTATGATTCAATACAATTGTGATACAACACCCTATGATTCAATACAATTTTGATACAATACCCTATGATTCAATAAAATTGTGATACAACCCCTATGATTCAATAAAATTGTGATACAACACCCTATGATTCAATACAATTGTGATACAACACCCTATGATTCAATAAAATTGTGATACAACACCCTATGATCCAATACAATTGTGACACAACACCCTATGATTCAATACAATTGTGATACAACACCCTATGATTCAATACAATTGTGATACAATACCCTATGATTCAATACAATTGTGATACAACACCCTATGATTCAATACAATTGTGATACAATACCCTATGATTCAATACAATTGTGATACAACACCCTATGATTCAATACAATTGTGATACAACACCCTATGATTCAATATAATTGTGATACAATACCCTATGATTCAATACAATTGTGATACAACACCCTATGATTCAATAAAATTTGTTATCCTATAAGAGAAGTGTTTTTCAATATAGCAAAACAAATAAAGCATTGTTAACATGTTTGTTTGATACGGACATATACATTTCTCTAATATACTGTGAGAATTAGTAATGACATACTGTTTAAACTGTTCATTCCTGATCAAAGAAGAAATTACAAGTTTTATCAAAGGGAAATTAGCAGATAACACAATGTTGTAAAATATCCAAACAAATGATACTACTTTTAACTGTAAGTTGGAGTTGGATATATTAATTTTAATTATATCCCGTGTCATTAGAAGCAGTATCTGGTAATTTTATGTTTTACTTGAATAATAGATAAACCCAAGTATACATATATCTATAAGAATTTAAAAGCTGATTTTATTTCATGTTTATTTTGTGCACTTCTTCAAGCTGTCAAACAATATTTGCTCATATAAAATATACCACATGAGGTTTCAAATAAAATCATGTCGTGACGAATGTGGTTTCGCTTCTCACTGTGTTATTATTATCATTAATTCACTAATAACGTTTGTCCAACAAATAAAAATTAACATTGCGAATTCCTAAAAAAAAGCAGTGTAAAACAAAAACGAAAGAATAAATTAGTAAAATCTACTTTCAGGATAAGATTCAATAATCAGTTTGAGATGCATAGATTTGATTTTATCGTTACTTAATGCCTGTGTATGTACCTCGTAAACACGCAAGTTCAAACACACACAAGCATAGAGTTACGTGGGGTGTAATATACTGGTATTTTAGCCATATAGTTACGTGTGGTTTTTAACAGATCTCATTAAAAAAACAAGAAATGATTAAATTATATCCTTTATGACCTTATTTTAACAGATCTCATTAAAAAAACAAGAAATGATTAAATTATATCCTTTATGACCTTATTTTAACAGATCTCATTAAAAAAAACAACAACAACA
>NW_013668444.1:138128-158857 GCF_000517525.1 Limulus polyphemus | reverse complement strand
CTCTTTAACTTTAAAACCCTCTCAACAGTTAAATATGAAGCCGAACTTCTGATAAAACCAACATTATTCATAAAAAAACTAGTCGCACTCCAGTGGCACAGCGGTATGACTGCGGACTTACAACGCTAGAAACCAGGTTTCGATACCAGTGGTGGGCAGAGCACAGATAGCCCATTGTGTGTAGCTTTGTGCTTAATTCCAAAAAACTATTCTTCCATATCTGAATTATATACATTCTTTATTTGACTTAAATCTGTTTTAATATATGTGTGATTTAATTTACATTTACAGACTGTTTATTTTCTCCTGTTTTTGTTTGTATTCAGATTGTTTAATGTCATCTGTTGTATATTACATTTTTGGTATAATTACTGTTGTGTATGTCTGTATCCCTAGCCAACTAAAGATGGAATTCTGAAGATTCCCAAACATTTATTAATGTTTCGTATAATTACGTTCGTGTTATTATGTATTACATTAAAATCAAATATTACACAAAAAACCTCATAAAAGTTATGATTTTAGCTGGAAACAAATTTGCAAAGTATGGTTTTCCTATTTTGCAATATATCTGTATCATAGTTTTTACTTCTAATGATCGAAATATTATTTTAAAATGTCATTGCTCGAACGTACTAAGCATGATATGACAATATATTATTCGTATTATTAATCAAAATGTATTTCTATATAAAGTTTATCACAATTATTTTGAATTTTCTTTTAAAATAGGTACGAGTGTTACAATTAAACTCACAGGTTCCTTAATCTACCAAGCTAGAGCAGGTAAGAACATAAAGTTACATGTAGAGAAATACTGTTTTTGAAAAATAGTAGCTGACATCCCCGAAATTGCGTGACATTTACTCTCACCAACTGGGAACAAAAGACATAAAACGTTCTTGCATAACCATAATATAGTATTTATCAATGTCTAAAAGACATGCGCTTAATATGGTTGTTTCTATAGTGCTAATTACCAGTACGCTTTCCTTTTGATTTTGGCATTAGATAAGCGAGATTCGTGGAGTGCAGTACGTTGAAATGTATGGCACTGCCCATTCAAGATAAATCCCTCTTTATCAGATGATACAGTTAATGAGACTGCTTGCTTTGAATACCATTCAAAGATTAATAGCGACAATTTATTCCTACGTAAGCTTACATTATTTTTCAGTAGCAATATTCTCTGTCAAGAAGTAAATAGATTACATGTTTTGGTTATTCTTGCCTCTAGAATATGCTTATGTTTAAGTAACTTATCTCTGATAATTCATTTTGGACATCAAACTTACTTGGAAGCTTCAGAGCTTTTAGTGTTATGTATAATGTTACAAACTATCTTTCCTTCAGAAATTTGATATATTTTTGACAGTCTTAATTACATTATGTCCTGAAATATTAAATTTATAAAAATAAATACGTATGTATACGTATGTATGTATATATATATGTATACGTATGTATGTATATATATATACGTATGTATGTATATATATATGTATACGTATGTATCTATATATGTATACGTATATATATATGTATACGTATGTATGTATGTCTATATCTATATATGTGTATACATATGTATGTATATCTATATATATATATATATATATATGATTATTATTTATTATTGGTAAAGTGAAAAATGCGTCACTAGCATAGAAAAAAATGTGTATAATATTTTGTATAGTGAGCTTTTGTTTAATAGTTGTAATCCTTTATTTTTATATTAGATTTAGCTCTTTTTAATTTATCGTCATATTGCCTTATTTATTTCTCTTGTTGGTCGTCTTGGAAAGTCGTTCCTAAATTAATTTGTTCCAGGAACTTTCTCCCTTGCCTACAACGAAAAAAAAAGACGGACATTAAAAAATTCGCCTGAACTCATTAACGACTTTTTCACACCATTAACTACTTGCTTTATTTTCAGTGCTGTTTTATAGTGCTTGATTTCTCTAGATTTTTAAACCCCCAATTTAGTAACCTAAGAATGCGTAAAAAAAAGATGTATGGCGTTCATGTATATCAATACAATTATATTAATCAAGATATCATGAGAACAAGCTTGGTGCTCAAAAATATAATTAATGTATATTGTGTGTATTTTCTTTTCTCAATCTTCATGTCTTATCAGAGGGAATAAAGTACGCTGGGTTCATATAGACGTAAGATCATTAAAGGTGAAACTGGAAGATAACGATTGAAATAAAACTATATAACAACAGTTATATTTCATGACCCTAAATTAATTAGTTTTTGCACAGACTAAAAGAATATGAAGTGCTGAACAACATACATTGCTTCACAAACTTCATAACCCTGTCTCATAACCACAGTAAAATCAAATAGGTTATTTTCTTTCTCAAATTAAATTAGTATTTGAGATATTTTAATGGGATTCTGCAAAATAAAAGGTTTACAGATAAACTTTACTGGATAGCTTTTAGACATCATAAACGTTTATATAGGGTGATTACAAAGTAAATATACCATTTCGCAGTGTTGTGACGCCTCAACTATAGTATGTACAATAAAAAAACTTATGATTTTACACTTTTCTGAGTGTGAAGTACTGATACAGGAGCTACATCCTAAAAAGTGTTAATTCACATACTTCACCATAATAAGTGATTCTACACCCACGATGGAATTATGTAACATTATACAGTAATGTATTTAATAAGTCATACTCCCTAGATATAATTTTAATTTAAATGTATACATTTTGTAGGGTTATTTTCTTCTAAAAAATTACGTTTATAAAATGTTATAGCTATAGCACCCTTAACTTAATGAAAGTGGTTTTGTTAATAGTTGTTGTTCTTATTTTATTTTCACATAGCACTTACATGACTTTCCATTGTATCTATAAAGTCACATCTTTACACAATTGGCAGGAGTACGAACTATTATTCGGTCTAAATTTACATCTTTAAGGACATGAATTCTTATCTTGTTATTGAAAAAGGGTGTGTTTGTTGAATCACACCCTGTTTTCTTACAATATAAGATAGTATCATAACCCAGACAGACAAATGAAACATGAGAATCAATTGATCATTTACCTCCAAACTTTGCCACAGGAAACGTAAGTATGACATATTTTACGGTAGGCCGGGTTAATGCTGCATATTCAATATTAGCACCTACCACATACATGTAACTATGAACATTATCGCTCTCGGCCTCATTTCATCCATTAGTGTAGTAAACGTTCCTTATCTGTGTCTTTTCTCATGATTCCCACTGGTCTGTTCAACGATATCAGCAGTATACTTATGCAATTATTCTCAAAGCATTTCTGAGCATTATGCAGTAGTGACGCTCACCGAGTTAAGATATGGTAAGTGCCACAATTGATTTCAAACGTGTTACTTACTATGGCTGTGCGATGGCACCATTCTGGTTTATTTGCAAAAGTGCTTACTTTATAATAATTCTAAAAACATTCCTTTTGCCTTTGTATGTTATTTTACAAATACCTAAGCTAAAAAAGGCACATTTATCCTTATGTTAAATAATTCTACTATATGCTACTTCAGACGATTTTCCTTGAAAATCCTACAAGTTTGGTTTTAATTGTATACTTTAGGAAAGAAAATATATTTTTATCAGTCAAAAATAAAGATACTTATACTTATTATTCTACAGCGCTCTTGTAGAAACCTCTAGTTATCATTATTTAGAATTTTATTGCTAAATTAGATAAAAGAAACGTAAACTTTATAACTTACTGTTAAGTAAAATTATTTTTAAAGTTATATATAAAAGCGATGGAAAGAAATTAGGCTTTCTAGGCCTAAAAAGGTGATCAAAACTCACGTTGGACTGCAGTTGCTTTCTTTTTATCTTATTCTTGTTTTGTTAACTTACCTTCAAAGTAAGAAAAAACTGGACCGTAGGTACTCTTTTGGATTCTATAGGTGGTATTCTAATTTCACATCTCTTAAGTGTGGTAAGTAACAAAACCAGAAAATTGGGACCCTACAAAATATTAGCGAATTAGTGTTAAGCATTTACATTGGAATACAAACACACATCAACTTTTCAAATCAGGCTTATAATAAGACTAGCTGATTACTATAACGGATTCTTAACCACGTGGCAAGGGTAAGTGAAAGATTATGTCATTCATAGAAAACATACAATGTTACAACAAAAATTTGGAAATCTATAAATACTAAAATCAAAGAAACCTAATAAAACTCTAGGCCTTTTTTCAACAAGTGCACCTGTCCTTTTCCTTTATTCATAAACTTAGATTTGTTTGTTTGTAGTTAAGCGCGAAGCTACACAAAGGACTATCTATGCTTTGCCCACCACGGGTATGGAAACCCGTTTTCTAGCGTTGTAATTCCGCAGACATATCGTTGTGCTACTTGGGGGCCTTAAACTTGGAAGACAGATCCCCAGGTTTCATCTGGCTTTTAAATTTGATTTACCAAACTTTTTAATCCTATAGATATTTATGTTTTTATTATTACTAAACATTAAAGCATTACGAACAAAGCATGTTTAAACTACGCTTGTCTTTGATAGATTATTAATAATTAAGAACAAAATTAATTGAAATAAACAATTAAAATTTGAATACAAAAGAACATTAAAACATTACATTAAAACATTAAAATCAGTTACAACGTAAAACAAAAGCTAATAAGGAATTCATGAATATCATTTTTGTATTCCACAAAACGTTTTAAATATTTCATAGAAAATACAGAAAGTAATGAAAGAATAATTCCTGTTCATTAGTTGATAGTGTACTAAAACATAAGTTCAGCCGTAACTATGAGAGTTTATAACACCAAATGTTGAGTTTCGATATGCGCTGTGGGCAAAACACAACCCATTGTGTAACTTTTTGGTTAACAACAAATAAAGAAAACTGAAACATGGAAAAATAAAGTAAGGTAACATTAACCCGAAGCTCAAAATAATTGAACGCTCTTTTTTTTAGTAAATTTAATAAACATATTAAAAATCAAAAAGTAAAGAGATTTCATTAGTACCGGAGAATAAACCTCCTTTAAACAATAAGAGTTTTCATCATGATATTTTTAATTGGAATGAAAAGATATATGAAATCTTTCACATATATTTTTCATATATTTCAATAGCTTATATTCTCGGAGTTGACTTTATGTTTCTGTTTGATTTTAATTCCTGTATAATTAATCTTGTCAGCTGCTGAGGTTCTGGGCCGTCATTAATTCTTTATATTCACTAACACGGTTAAGACAGATATGTCACTGTGGCTAATAAAATTTGATGTAGTATGTTAAGTATAATAATGAATATTACTTTTACTGCTAGTCTGTTTAATATAAAGTTTCTTAAACAACATCAAAGTACTTCTTATTTTTCAGTTAACAAGGTCATCATTTTGAAGATGACTAAGCGGGAAAAGACGAGCAACTTGAATGTATAAATTTTGATTAAAGATTACATGATAAACTTGTGTAGAAAAAAAAACGCTTTAAAACAATAACTACACATAAACCCGCGTTAATGGATATGATGTTTTTTTTTATTATTATAGCAACTTTTCTAATTACAGTAATTCTATAAATTGAAAATGCAAGATTAACTCCTTAAAAATTTTAACTAAACATTTTCTTTAATACCTTAAATTGTGACTTTACGTCTTTATGACATTTCATCCATGTAACATTGTATCATTTCTGAAGTTTTCCAGTAAACAATAATCAATATAAAACTACCGATGTTATCGACATAAAGTACACATAAATTAAAGCTACACAAAGTATAAAAAGATCTCATAAAAAGCATGCGTATAATAAAAGATATAAGATTTCATAATAAAGTTAAGTTACAAAAAACCAATAAATCCACGTTTATTTGGGGCAGTGTACACAAGTTATTGAATCACAGAGAACTATAGACGACAGAATTTAGATTTAAACTGACTTGTTTGTGTCAGCCCAAACTGAGGCTATTATGTCAAACATCCTTTATATATAGAAGTAAGTATATTTCTGTTAATATTTGGTTGTAAACCATCTACATATGCAAAAATCCTTTCAATATCCCGCGTAGAAATGCTTATTTTAATAAGTTTTACTTCAATATATTTCAAATCCGATAGGAAAAGCAAGGGATTTGATTACTACCTTAAGTTATTCATTCACTTCGATTTTGATTGATTACATATCGTTTCTGGGAGGAGACACAAAATTGACGTATTTACACAGGTTATGCGTTTTCACTCTTCGCCCTATTTCACGCAGTCTTTCCCTATCACGCTATTTGTGAATTCTGTTCTTTGCTTTTCATACTTTGTTTCAACTGATTCATGTTCTAAAATAAGAAAAAAAAGGGCAATTATCTGTTATCAACTTATCTCGTGTGCTCATTTTATTTCGTATTATTTATTGCTTTTGTATTTTTATTCTATAGTTTTTCTTACAATTTTAGACTGTGTATTTGTTTACCATTTTTGCTTGTTGGCCGAAGGACGCCTGGGGGGGTCACCCGTTTTAACCTTTCGCACCACTATATCATAATATGTTGTCTGTCAGTCAGTCAGTCGACACTAAAATGACGTCACATAAGGGACGCTTAACGTTGCAATTTGTACTGTCACCACAACAGTAAACATGTGCATGTCATGAATCACGAGAAGAATTATGCACTCTGTACGCTGCAACACAGCATGATATATGAACTTCAAAAGCAGGAAATAAAAATATTTGTTACTCTTAATTTTTGTTTTATTTACTCTTGAAACAAAACACTTTCGGGGACCCTGTGGTAGTACATCTAATTGTTTAGCTATTCTTGTATACTTGTTTCGTCTAACGCTTTACTGGTCATCTGATTGGTCATTAGATTCACACCGCAATGATTAACGTTCTTTGTATACATACTTCCATGTATACATAGTTGAGTTTCTCAAACAATTTATTATTGATGCTTTCTGTGTCTTGTGGAATTTGGTTTTGACTAACAGAACTTGCACTAAACACAGAAAACATACTTTAAAAAAACGTTGTTGCACCTGTCGTGTTTCAAAAGTTTTATTAGCTTTATTTTGTATTTAAAAAACAGCATCTTCACAATAGATGATGCGTGTGGTAACTTCCTTTGCACTTAACTACAATCAAACTTCATGAATGTTGATCTTGAAATTTATTATCTATGCAATATAAGCACTACAGTAGCTGAGTTCTTAAAATCTTGTTTCTATTATTTTTGATACTATAATTTTAGGATACAAGTGGTATATTTCAATAGATCAAAGTATAGTTTATCTAAGCTTCGAAATATCTAAATTTCGTTTGTTTGTTTTAAAGTAAAGTCACATTGGACTATCCGCTCTGTCTACCGTGAAGCATTGAACCACCGGGAGACAGATATCTAGATCTCCAAGCTGAGTGTTGTACGTTTACAAATAAAATACTTTCAAAGCAAATATGATTTTAAATTACCAAACTATGTATAGTCAATAAAATGCGATGTAAAGTACACCAGATAACAATATATCAATAAGTACAATCTTGTTTTACCAAGAACTTAGGACTACAGATGAATAGTACATGATACTAAAAGAGTTTGTCGTCAATGTCACAAGATCTGTTGTTGATAGCGGTAATTGCTCTGTGATGTTCACTTTCCAAGAGCTTAAGACTATAGATGAATTGTACGTGACACTAAAGAGTTTGTCGTTAATGTCACAAGATCTGTTGTTGATAGCGGTAATTGCTCTGTGATGTTCACTTTCCAAGAGCTTAAGACTATAGATGAATTGTACGTGACACTAAAGAGTTTGTCGTTAATGTCACAAGATCTGTTGTTGATAGCGGTAATTGCTCTGTGATGTTCACTTTCCAAGAGCTTAAGACTATAGATGAATTGTACGTGACACTAAAGAGTTTGTCGTTAATGTCACAAGATATGTTGTTGATAGCGGTATTTGCTCTAAGATGTTCACTTTCCAAGAACTTAGGGCTATAAATGACTGTGCATGATGCTAAAGAGTTTGTCGTTAATGTCACAAGATATGTTGTTGATAGCGGTATTTGCTCTAAGATGTTCACTTTCCAAGAACTTAGAACTATACATGACTATGCATGACACTAAAGAGTTTGTCGTCAATATCACGAGTTCTGTTATTAATGACGGTAATTGCTCTGTGATGTACATTTGCTCTCACGTAAGAAAGCCCTCTTCACTGACGCCTTCAAATGTGTAGGATTATTGCAATTAATGTTGGCTAGTTCTACTTTAGTTCTAATTGTTAATCTAGTAACACACTAACAGTTTCGTAAAAGTTCGTATTTATGTGTGCTAATTGTATCTTGAACAATACAATACTACAGTTTTTCTTACCTACGCTATTTTAAACTGAAGCACTTACTTAATTCTAATAAGTCACGATAACCTAACGGTAAATTCACTTTATGAAAACTAGAATTTGACTAAAAACAGAAGAATCACAGCAACAGTTGCAAGCATTTTTAGTCAAAAGTTTTGGAATCTGCAAATACCATCATCGGTGATATGTAATAAAATGATAAAAAATATATACGGAACATAAGAGTAAAGAATTATTCAAATCCAACAATATGTCTAAAATATATACGGAACATAAGAGTAAAGAATTATTTAAATCCAACAATATGTCTAAAATATATACGGAACATAAGAGTAAAGAATTATTCAAATCCAACAATATGTCTAAAATATATACGGAACATAAGAGTAAAGAATTATTCAAATCCAACAATATGTCTAAAATATATACGGAACATAAGACGTTTGTGTTTATTTACGTAAGAGAAAAAAGTATAATTTATTTAAAGTAAAGATAATAATGAAGCTAATTTTCTTCAGTATTTAAATTATGAACACCCTTGTATAAATCTCACTTATGAAGTTGAAGACAAGGATAAATCATCTTTTTCTTCACGCCCAGGTTAACCTACTAAATAACCAGTTTACTACACCCATACCCGATAGAAAATGTTTACTGGCCTGTTCACCCATTTCATAAATAATTGCTTTTAACGTAGCCTCGTTTCTAAAGCTACTAAGAACAGAGCTTATAATACGTTTTCCAGTTATTTTTCTATCGGCCCTAACATTACCTTTTTTTTTAAACGTATTGAGAAAAATTACTATATTTTTCTTTTTAGAAAACTATAACACATCGCTTCCTAACAAATAAATCTGCGTTTGCTAAGAAACTCTGAACTGTCTCGCAAATTCTGTTAAATCTTATCCTTCAAATCTTAGGAACACAAACAATTATCATAGAAAGAAATAACGTCATCCCCTTTAGGGCACAGGTGCTGTCTATATCACTGATTGTCCCAAGTGAAGGTCACAAGAACATTAGCTTTTAAACATTTATAAACTTGGACACAGCAATGCCACTAGAGACAGTAGAGCAAGGTCAAAGATAGGTCTCCAACAACATCATCCAAGAGAAATCCCACAAATATCTCAGTGGATCAAACTCCTTGACCATATGTAATTAGTACATGTAATAAGATTATTATTAAGAGCGTGTAAATGTTTTAGTTGCTCTAAAAGCAAGTATTTCTCAAGTTTGTTTTTATTTTCATGAAACCAAGCAGTTTACTTTTCTAAGGTAAGAGAAAAGGTTTTTATTTATTTATTTGTAATTAAGCACAAAGCTACACAATAGGCTATCTGTGCTCTGCCCACCACGGGTATCGAAACCCGGATTCTAGCGTTGTAAGTCTGCAGACATACCGCTGTGCCACTGGGGGGGCAAAAGAGAAAAGGCAAATATTGTATTTTCCAAGTAATGCATCTCCCTTGCCTTCAGAACGCATTCAGCCATTCCTAGCTTTAAATTTTAAATCCAATAAAATATATATAAGAATTTAAAAATTCATGTATCAGCCTTGTTCCTAAAGAACCTTACTTCTTGCGCCTAAAAATGCATACATGGCATGTCAAGTGTACAAGACAGGAAAACAAAACCCTTTAACAGAGAATTAAAGTTACAATAATTAAATCAAAGCTATAATATTACTCAAGAATTATAATTATATATACGAACTTATTCTTTAACAAGAAGCAATTGAGATATTCAAAACATTTTCAGTATGTCCAACAATCTTACATAAACAAATACAAAAAATAAGTTCATGCACCATGAACCTTCTGACATTCATGCAACTCAGATTTAACAAAAACTAAACAAACACATTACAGTATAAAATAAAACATAACTACCACTTTTTATACGTAGTATACTAGAGAAATGATCTACTTTAACACAAATCAAACATACAACAAAATGTAACTAAAGTACATTACAATGATAAACCCTTTTACATCAGTTTCAACAAGAATACCTTTATAAAATAAAGACACAAATGCAAATACTTACAGAAAAACACAAAATTTAGTGGCCCGGCATGACCAGGTGGTTAGAGTGCTCTAATCGCAATCTGATATATCAGAGTACGAGAAAGAAAGGTATATATATTACCATATTCGTATATCTCAACACTTCATATTATCATATATACCAGTAGCATCAGACAGACTGCCTCTGGCATGCTTGACACTACCATAATAACCAAAACAGTCTCTCTCTATCTAGCCATATCTCGATAGCTGCTGTACCAAAACGTGTTGCTTATTTAAGGGCTGACAAATTCGATTCATTCTCTCTCATTGTCACGAAATAAATAATCATTGGCTCCATATAGCCAAATTAAGACTTTTCAGCGAAATTTACTCTAGCCAGGGTTTGATGTTTGTGCAATACACTAAATGTCAACCCCAGCTAAATAACATATTTTTAGTGAACTATTTACTACACTAGATGGCCACAAATATCAGTAACCAAAGGTCACACTATTGTATTGTCATTCGCAAGTTGATCCACTTACTAGAATTTTTATCACAAAAAATACAGGCAAAATCTAATAAAAAAGTGAGTTTTTCTATTATATACAAACACTACCTCATTGATATTCTGTACTGATAAAGATAACAACTTTTCTCACTGCTCACGTCGAAGTTATATATACTTATAAATTCAGGCTATGTAAAGTTCGTACTTACATACACACAAGCTCAGGTAGTTTTTCGACCAATACTTTCTACAAATGTTCATCGGCAATATTACCACTTGAGTGTCCCTGGACAGCAAAGATTACGTGCCTTTAAGCTTTCAGATATATTAGAAATCCTAATGACCTCTCATAGTTCTGTCCAAAATAATTGATAGCGGTCAACTCATACCGATTACATTGTTCATTCCGCGGAAGAAGACCAGCAATATTCAGGGCAATGAAGAACTGAGAATATTCAGGGCTATTCTCTGCAATGAACAAATGACAACTCTCTGTTAGAGTTTTTCCCTGTCTTAGCTGATTTTTCATGGGGACAGCACACATAATACAATATATATATACCATTAGTCAATGTCTAAGTTCGAACTGAACACTGAAACAATCGTCATATTATAGTACAAATATTTGTAACACCTAAATGGCCTCAAATTGTTATATTATGCAACGCCTGAAGTATCTACTGTCTAAGAGCTCTGGGAACTACTAGCTGAGAATCACGTTTCGGTGTCTTATAACAATGGCATAAAACACCTTTCTTGCACTTGTAGCTGCTCGTACCACAGATAACATACATCTGTGCTACATTCTGCCATTTGCAGTGGCAATGCTTGCCGCACGACCAGGAGCACCCACCCATGGGTCCTTCAGTACTTCTCTTGGAGCTTCTGGAGCATTAATCGTGGCAGACAACCACTAGTGAAATATCCTACTATATGGTTCAACATCAATGCTGCAAAACCTTTTGCCTAAAGATAAAATAATAAAAAAATAGTAAAATGAACGGTTAAAGGAAATGAGATTTTTTGAAGTTATCCGAAGCATAACTAGTTCTTGACATAAGATCAAAGTCATCGTCTAGTCATGTGAAAGTGTACTTAACTTTTTCAAGATAACTTCTGTCTGTAACACATGAGAATGATTTGTGTAGCAAAAAAAATAGTATCTTATTTTTTGCTGATTTCAGTTCCAATAGATGACACGACACGGCAGGCAGGCTAACTTGTTCATTCATTTTAATGTGTTGTTATTACTTAGATCAAAATAAAACATTCCTTTTCAAAGACGCGTAAGAAACTACAAGTGCATTTAGAACAATGTCTGAAACATCTTATAATTTAGTGATCATTGAACTGTCGAACTTTACTAATTTATGAAAAGAAGAAGCCAGTACAGATAAAGATGATTAGCTGGTGAGTAGGTTTGTTCAGAGTGTCCATCGGTAAATATATATATATAAAATAGACTGTTTTTGTTAATAAATGTATAATACTGATACACTCTGAACATATGAAAAAAAAAAAGAATTACTTAAGAAGTTAACAATATTCAAAATTCTTATTGGTAGTTTACTTGTAGCAATATATCGGCGTGCATGATGGAGTCACCATCATCAGAGTGTAACAAATAGAACTGTATCATTTCCACCGTTTCACAAAGAGAAAGATAGAATCTATTTATTTTGTTCATGGTGTTATAGCTTATTTATCTGTGAATGTGTTGAAAAGTAGCTTTGAGAGTATTTTCAAATTTGATAAACGGAAATAATGATGGTGGTGCCACTCTACATTCAGAACTGAAAGAACACACGAAGTTGGCCGTCCTACTTATCAAACTACACATTACGCATACTGAAATTTAAAAAACAGTAGCCTTACTTCGTAAAACTGATAAAAATTTAATCTACAGAATATGAAATTTTAGCAACGAGAAGTACCGAAACTATAGGATGACTAAAAAACTCCACAAAGACGCTTGCTTTGTGAATATTGAGCGCTAACAGTCAGAATGCACAAGCATTATTCAAATTCGTAGGTGTGAAAATGTAGGAATTGTTCCTTTTTATTAAAATAAGCTGACCTAAGAACATCCTTATGACTCTATAAAGAGGTTTTCTATAGTAACTTTTAACACTTTCTATGTAAGTCAGCTTGTAGTTATCCCTGGAATTAAGTTTGTAATTTTGTAGAAAATCCAATTAAAATGATCATAACAATATGAAGGCACGTGCTTACAGAAGGCATTTTAAAACAATTTATATTTGTTTCTTTTTTACCAATATATTTTACTAATGTGTATGTTAAATAATTTCGTAATGTGTTAAGCTCTTAACGGCCGGATAAGTTTTAATGCATTTAGTTAATATTTACTTCAGATCAAAGCAAGCTACCTACATAAATCATAACAGAAAATCAGTTTACTGATGAACATACCTAATTAAACATACTATTGTTACTTTTATGCTTATAAAAATGATAATACATTGTTTCTTCAAACATGATATTGTTGCTTTCATGCTTATAAACATGAGAATACATTGCTTCCTCAAACATACTATTGTTGCTTTCATGCTTATAAACATGAGAATACATTGTTTCCTCAGCTGTGCACCCTCGCAGTTAACAATATTTAGGTCATAATCCTAATAATATCTCTCGGGGTTCGATCAAGTCAGGAGTTTTAGATTAGTCCGAAATCCATAAACTAAACAAATAATGCAGTGATCTACAATAAGAACGAATTAGAGGTAAATTAACACTTTATACAAAGTTTGTATTATTTATAATTATACCTGCTTTGCACATGAAAGGTAATAAAAGTTATTGCCTTTTTTTTTTCAGACTTCGTAGATATGGCCACCTCTTGTTGTGCTTTAAACGTTTAGTTTTTGTTTAAAACGGTTGTTTTAAGCTGTCATTTTATTGCATTCCTCAGTCCTTAAGCGTCATTTTATATTCGTATTCCGCAAGATAAGTACTGGCATCGTAAGAAACAGTTTTAGGGAAGTTTATGACACATAGTTTGGTTACAATGCAGCTAGGAAAAAGTAATATTTATAACGAAATTAATCTTTATATTTTACTTTTTAGTCCATGTACATCATAACACAGAACATGTTGTGTCCATGTGACTGACTACTTTATAATGCAATAAGATTCTACCATATCGTCTCCTGTTGTTTAAACGCTTAATTGTTGTATTTGATATTGTGAGCTGTATTTTGAGGAATGACTTACCTAAAGGTTTTTCCTGATGAGTTGATTCGAGTTTACATAGTTCGGATTGCAGTACTCAGTTTATCATAACGTGGAGTTTGTTGATCAACACGAGAAAGTATGTTTTGTGTTTCAAACTATATGCTGCTACAAAGTAAGAAAACCCAAGTTCAAAATCTAGTTGGATAGTTATATTACCTCAAACTCATTTTCGCTGTAAAGGAGTATAGATATATTCGTGTGAATAAACCAAAGCCAAACTAGTCTTTTTTGCATGTAACAAATGTACTGAGTAAAATATTTATCTTATAAGTCCTAAAATTATAGGCATTTGAAATAGAATTCTGTTGTCACAAACTAATTTATTTTATATACTGATAGATCTGACGAAAATGTAAACTAAATAATTTTTATTCTACTCCATTTTTAAATTATTGATGGTAACGTATTACTTGGATTAAACGTTGTACATTCGTTTAATCAAAAATACTGCAAAGCAAATTGATTTTTGCACTTTCGAAAATCTCTCGCTCTGATCACGTACACATGTTGTGTCAGACGTTTAGGTGCTTGATATTGCTCAAGTCTCTCGCTCTGATCACATACACCTGTTGTGTCAGACGTCTAGGTGCTTGATATTGCCCAAGTCTCTCGCTCTGATCACATACACCTGTTGTGTCAGACGTCTAGGTGCTTGATATTGCCCAAGTCTCTCGCTCTGATCACATACACCTGTTGTGTCAGGCGTCTAGGTGCTTGATATTGCCCAAGTCTCTCGCTCTGATCACATACACCTGTTGTGTCAGACGTCTAGGTGCTTGATATTGCCGAAGTCTCTCGCGCTGATCACATACACCTGTTGTGTCAGGCGTCTAGGTGCTTGACATTGCCCAAGATGTTTAACAAAATACAAAATAAGAATAAATATATTAGTGAATTTTTTTATAGCTTTTAATTTATTCATTCTAAATTTCACTCACCCAAGAACATAATCTATAATTTGAATGATGGACTATACTGGATTGCATATTTTAGCTATTAATGTCACAAAATTTAGATTTAGAAGTACCAATACTTTAGTTGCTGTTTTATTTAATTTTTGAAAGAGCTTAGGTCATTTGATAACACAAGCCATCAATAACTGGTATCTATATAATGGTTGTCTAATATTTAAAATCTAAATGAATTAACTGTTAGTGTTAAAAGATGAAATAGTGTGTATAAACAAAAACTAATCCAGACTGTAATTTTAATTTAGAGTTTTCAACAACCTTTTTACACTTAGAAAACGATTCTGGAAAGTTCAAAGTTCATATTATTATTATGCCAATTAAGTAAAACCTAAGAGTGCCCTTAGGCTAGGATATTTTATCGTATGTTCTCATAGCCTCATCGGTAATAAGAAACAAGAATGACGTAAGTTCCCATCTCCCACACGAGTATATAGTTTCTTTTTATGGAACATTTAAAATTTGTGGTTTTTCATAGGTCAATTCTCTTAAGGTTAAACCTTGCAGACCTTAAGAAACAAAAACAAATTAAAGTGAAACTTTGATTACTCATAGATAAATTACATTTAATCTTAGTTTAATAACAACTTTGCTAACTAACATCGCCAGAAAATAGGCAACTTTATGAATTTCCTATATAATTTCTTGTGTACTTCGAGATATTCAATCGGCATGTCACCTTTCACAACTCAAGCTGTAGAATAATCTGAAAACGCTTTCAGTGTCTGCGATTTTTATGAAAGTCATGATTAATTGCTTCACGTCACCTCAACTACCAAGTGTTTAGAAAGGTTAATTAATGTGTTTAATCTACACTATTACTTTGTGTGGATCCTGAGTTATTTCATAGTAATTTGTTTTCAATCATATCCTGATTAGCAATGCCATGCTATACTTTAAAGTAATTAACATTGTCGTTGAATAACTTTGAAAATATGATGCGAAATTACAAAGTTTGTTAAAATTTGTGTAAAAGAAGCCAAGCTTCTACTTCGAATGACGCAAACAAAAATAGTGTATTAATCGAAGCTAAAAGCATTAACTCTTGTGTTAGCGATTAGGCAGGATAGCTTTACTGCATAATAATGTATTTAATGAGAGTGGAGCTTTATACAAAGGTTACAAAACCTGAATAGCAAGCACTAAGAAGTGTCCCAGTTATACAAATGTACATTACTTTATTTAACTAACTTAGAGCTTTTTTATTCTTTTACTTTCTGTACACCATAGCTTAACTGCATATGGCATAATTCAAATTAAAAAATCCTGAAACGTCATTAATACATCGCGTTGATTCGTTGTGTAGTTTCATGAAATAATTAACTGGTGCTTACTACAATTTCGAATGGTCTGAAACCGAGCTAAATGATAATTTAGATTTAGTAGTTAAATATATGCCGATATATCTCCAGTTTATAATATTTGCCAACAGATTGGTACACACACAGTTTCCTTTTTTAATACAAATGTGTTTCAATACACAAACAACAATACAATTTATAATAACAGTTATTACAAATAGTTATTACAAACAAACGTTTTGTTATTTTACAAATTTACAAGCGATATAAAGTTTTCTTTCTAGTCTGGAACTTCCTTGATATCTTATCGAGAGTTGACAAAGAGAGAGTTAATTTCGAGTTGACTTAGGTACAATTCACTTGATAGGGAGCTAGCTAACTCTATAGTTCTCGCTGATCACATGCTGATTACAGGTCGAGTTTCCAACGTTAGGTAACGTTTTCGTAAAAGTACTAATGTGTGATGTGAATCCACTGAAGTTAAATGGTTTGTAGTGTTTGAAATTGATAAACGTTCCTGGTCAAATATCTGAAGTTCCCGATTAATAAGCGTTAACCACAGTTATAACTTACGAATTTTATAGCACACCAAAACAGCAACTCAATAATAGGCACTGCTTTTAGACGTGTCGCGTTGGTTATATTTATAGGCATGCGGAGAGTTTCTCGAAAATTCAGATTACGTAACAATACAAAGCTACACTGGCGTTTGGGTACATACATGTATATTGTTGATTCTTACGCTCCAGAATCTTCTACAACTTTAGAGAATAGGCGGGAGTTTCGCAATACATATTTAATAGTATACGTTAGATGAATTTCTAAATATAAACTTAATTTAAAAAACATCTATATTAAAATAAATATGGAATAATAAATCCGGCACATAACATAAGGCATATAAATAGAATATATAAGTGTTTAACTCATATGTTGTATGTGCATAAGATTTATGCACGTATCATATTTAAAATAGCAATAGAAATCATTAGAATTCATAAAGATATCAATAACAGAAATGTAGCTTACAGATTCAGATCCAAGAGAGCTTGATGTATGTTGTATTAGCCTTACTGATCCAAGATAGTTTGATATGTGGTGTATTCGACTGGTGAAGCTACTCTAAACGCTATGTTCTTTTAAACTTCTACAAGTGCTACATGTTGTTATGCGTTGTATCCAGAAAATTATTTTACAGTTCAATACTATAAAAATATGTAACTGCATTACAGAAATATGCTTTTTTCTATACATTTTTATACGCTTTGAAACATTTATGACTGGCGTTAACACCCAACAATTATTGTAATAAAATGTATTTTTATAGTTTCGGTAACTTATTACAGTGCACAGCGTTTAACAAAACACAATCTTGTTACCTGCCTTTATCTAAATTCCTAATTGATTTTATATGCAAACTAAATGTACACACACTTTTGTAGAAATGTTAATTTAAGAATCAAAACAAATATCGTTAATAAAGTTCTAAAGCAAATAACAGCAATTCTATATCAATGTTAGCATTAACCTGACATATTAAATGAGTAAAAACAACTTTGTTAAGTATCACAGTTTATATCTTGGGTAACAAATTAGTTGTTTATAACGTGTTATTGTTCTTGTTATTATTTGATCTTTATGGAAACCCACCGTATGTTTCTCATACCAGAGCACTCATTACTTATCTATGCTTTAGAACAATTAAACACGAACATGAAGGATGTCCACACGTTTGCAATAAAAATGAACAAGAGTTGCTTGCCAACAATAACTTTACAAACATTTATTCGTCACACTTCTTACTGCTGTGGTGTAATATGAACATTTTATTAATTATTCTCAGAATGTCAGAAAAAAAGATAAATTTTTCGTACAGAATACTGACCTATAAATCCATCTAACTAAAAACAAGACAAGAAAATATTTTCTGACCAAAACATTTCTTGTATTAAAACATAGAATCACTTGCATTTTCTCTTTATCCTGCGTGTGAAAGTAGGCTTGGCACAGAGAAGTTAGTTCATTACATTTTGCTTTTCAGAACTTTTAAGAAAATGTACGATATTACAATTCTGGTAATACCAAAGAAATATTAGCTCTCTTTTTTTTATGAATAAAGAAAATTTGAAAATTCGAAATGCATATATAACACATTTCCTTATATTTTAACGTAATCCAGTATAAAAAATGGAAATTGCATAAGCTCATTAAAATTCTTTACATTCAATTATGATTTTGTAAGCGATTCTACTGTTTACAAAAAATAATTTGTACAACATTGGCTTCTAAAGGTCTGAAACTCGTGGTATCAATATTCTTCCACTTGGTATTTTGCAAAGAAACTTCGAAATAGTGCTAGTTATATTGTGATATCTTCAGTTTTGCTGCCACCCAGTGGCACAGCGGTATGTCTGTGGACTTACAACGCTAGAAATCGCGTTTCGATGCCCGTGGTGGACAGAGCACAGATTGTGCGGCTATGTGCTTAATTAAAAACAAACAAACAATCAGTTTTGCTCCAGTGGATGTAACAAATATGAATATATATATATTTATGGATTTCTTATCGCACAAATGATATTTCATGCCTTTACGTTTCTTTGTGTTAATTTTTTCTAAACTAATAATTAGTTTCTAGACCTGATTGCTGTTAGACAAACGTTTGTTGTAGGTTCCAAAGATAAATAATCAAACTGAGATTAAAATATATTTTGCCTTATACGTTAAACCCCCCTCTCCCACTGGCTCAGTGATAAGTTTACGGACTTACAACGCTAAAACACAGGGTTTGGATATACGTGGTAGGAATAGCACAGACAGACCATTCTGTAGCTTTGTGCTTAACGAAAAACAAACAACCTTATAAGTTAATAATGGCTGGAAACGGCTTGAATGGGTTTGTATGAATAGTTTTGAGCCCGTTACTCATAAACAATATTTTACCTAGTCGTAACTTATAAGGTTCGAATTTGATGACGAGGAACCCACTTTGAGACTAATAATGGCTTTATATTAAAGTTTTTCTTCATTGTGTTAAACTTTCTCTCGCTGCATTTAAGTAAATTTATAAGCTTACAGTTAGTTTACAGATGAACAACACATCAAACATAATATTCTAATTAATACCAACACACATCGTAACTGTAAAGCAGATATAATACAGTTTTACGCTTTAATGAGTGATTTGGGAAGACTTGGGAACGTATGCTGTTTTCTGTTAAGGTAAACAAGAAATAATGTTCTGCTGTATTTTTGGGATTATTTTAAAGTATCCAGACCTTTGAATTAAATTACTTCTATCTCATTTAATCAGTGACAGTTTCATATCTAGAGAAGTACGTGCATTGACACATGAGTTGATGTCTAGGTTCTGAGCTAGCTCGTCGTTTACGGTTTCGACAGTTCAAGGAGTTGGATACTACGCTACTTGAGAGAGAGAAAAAAACTAAAAACTTTTTTCTTGAGTCACACAGTTTTAGCATTCCTATTTCATCAATAGGGAAAGCTCCTGAATATTAATAAAACCATGCTGTTGTCAGTATATAAACTTGTTATTTTCTAACAGTATTAACTTAATGAATATGTTAAGTTTTTTAATGTAATTAAAAATTAACACTCGCTCATTAGTAACATAGAGTTGTTCTTAATTTTTGAATTTAACTTACACTTGCATAATCTTCATTTGAAGTTTGATATACTTACTTCACGAACGAGTGTTGAGTCACTTTTGCCTTTACACCTGTTTCATTTACAACAATAGATGAGACAACCTACTGATATGGCAGACGTTTAGCAACCCATAATACAGTTCAGAGGAGAAAGCAAGTCCTTATCAGTCTTTATACCGAAGAGAGGTTAATCTGTTGTGAAACGTGTAAATGTACATCAAACCAAGCATTATGTAAGATAATATTATGTTCCGTTAATTATACGTCTAGTATGTTACAACACGCCACAGTTGTGTCAACAGGAAATTACGTATAGTGTTATTTACTTCCACGAAAATGATTTCAAGAACTAAAAACAGGATAAAATAGCAAAGTTGATAATCATTATTATTACATTATTACATCATCTCAGCTGAGCATTTGTTCTCACATTTAAAGTAAAATTAGAATAGTATTGTTGCTATGTTAGTTAAATATGCAGTAAATGCAAAAGGTTGACTTGTTAGTTATATTAAATAGATAAAGCAACAGAGTCGAGTTTCTGTATAGCTTTGATCGATACCTAAAATCGAAAAATCCTTAATTTTATTCATTGAATTTCGCGCAAAGCTACACGAGGGCTATCTGCGCTAGCCGTCCCTAATTTAGCAGTGAAATACTAGAGGGAAGG
>NW_013668444.1:123556-137167 GCF_000517525.1 Limulus polyphemus | reverse complement strand
GCCAACTCTTGGGCTGCTCTTTTACCAACGAATAGGGGGATTGACCGTCACATTATAACGCCCCCACGGCTGAAAGGGCGAGCATGTGTGATGGGACGGGGATTCGAACCCGCGACCCACAGATTGAATTTTATTCATTGTTTTCATCTAATACAACTCTTGATCATATGCCTTTCCACAATAAGAGTTTGAAAAATACTGAACATAGATAAAAAACGAATATATTAAACAAATATATCAATATTTTTCGGAATTTCGTTTGCTTCATCATTCGAATATTCACGCAAAGCTTTTTAAGGGCTACTGCGCTAGCCGTCTCTAATTTAAAAGTGATAGACTAGAGAAAAGACAGCTAGTCAATAGCACGCACAGCAAACTGTTGGGCTACTTTAACCGAATAATGGTATTTGACTGTCACTCTTATACACACCCACAGTCCAAGGGCTCTCGGCTCACAATCTGCTAGCCTCGAGGAGATCAAAAACTGTCACGAATATGTTTGCCATTTCAGTCGTGAGGGGGCGAAATTGAACAAAGAAAACCACGACCCCAAAGCGTGGAGAACAGTTACTATTATTATTATTTGTGTATGTGGGGTGACGAGACGCATGCAATGAACTTTCAGAATCACAGCTCGGCCCGTGATTACGCGCACTTTTATTGTTATCATACGAATACTACCTGTAGACAAAGCAGAGAGAAACAATTAGTAGGTGTTTCAACGTCGTTTGTGTCTGACCTACATGCTGTAGACCGAAAGCTATAAGGAATTACTAATAACTTGTAGATTTTCAATTCGAAAGACTTATTACTTAAGTTCTATGCAAAAGAAGAAAAAAGTATATATGATCATTATATCTGTATTTTCCTTAAATTATTTAGAATTCTAACTCAGAATGTATAAATTATGGATATTGTTTACGAGGTTCATCCAAAATGTATATAATCTTGACATTTGTCCAACGCTAACTTAGTAAGTGTAAATTATTAACGTTATTTAAAATGCTAGCCAGCATGTTTAATTTTTTTAGCACTGTCTGGGAAACAAATCCATCAGGTCAGACCAGATACAGAGAAATATTTGTTCCTGTACGTCCATATAAAAAAACATTTTTCTTTAGATGATAATTGAGTGTGATGAAAAAAAATGGCATTCTCCTAGCAATCTGTTTTCTGTTATAAGACACAAAATTAAAAATACAAGATTTTTTTTATCTCAATAGACCTAAAATATTACTAGTAAAAGTCACTTCGTCGTTATTTTACAGTGAACGAGCTGGCCCCGTGGGAGAGTTCTAGATGTGGTGCTAGCAGGATGACTTCACGCTAGTGAATAGCTCAAAAATAGATAAAATGCCATATTTTTGCTGTAGTTTAAAACTAATGAAGTATATATATATTTCTATCATCACCAATTGCGAGAGAAATGTTGTCAATAATGATAAGGAAAGTAGAATGAGAAATAATCCTTTTGTTTGTAAATCACAATTTGAATGATCAAATAACGTGTCAGCAGCAACATGAACAACAGGAAGAAAAAGGGTGGTCGTTGACACTTGGTGTGGTTGAAATGCATACTAACGCTATGTAAGGATGACTCAGTTTGGAAAGCGTTATCTGAACTAAATTTTCTATACTATAGACTTAGAAATGCTGTAAAACTCAAGTTTGTGAACATGTAATTTGATGCACCCTGAATGCAATTCCAACTTACAATATCTTATCCTTTACTAGATTTGAAAATTATTTTAAATTCACTAACACTTAAGTCGTCAGTAATTATTTTGTATGAAGTAATTTATTATTTTAAACTGTAGCCCTGTTCGTTTTAGTGAAAATTATATTATCAGTTTGAACTTAATAATATTTCCTCTTTCATAAACTAACAAACTCGCTGCGATCTATTAAAAATGAACTTTCTCTAGTGTGTATTGACGATAATGTATTAACTCAACAAATAGGCGTTAGATTCTTTCTGAATAGTTGTGTAGGTTAATGGAATTTCTATAGTAAAGCTTTTACTTTTAACATTAATTTATACGGTTATATTATGACTTAATAGAAACAAAGATAACACATAACACAATTATTTTTTGCTTTTATTTCGCTTTATGAATAATGTTGAATATTTTATTTGAAAGAAAAGCTTATTTTATCCATAATGAGAAATTTGTTTTTTTGATTTTACAATTTTCGTACATAGCTACACAACTGCTATCTGCACATAGCCGCCCCTAATTTGAATTGATAAACTAGAGAGAAATAGCTATTCAATACCACCCATCGCCAACTCTTAAACTTCTCTAAAGGATAGTGGAATTTGATAGTCACTCTTAGTGCACTCACGACCCAAAGCACGAAGCGCGTTTTTATGTCACAGAAATGAATCATGAGCCCTCAAGTTTACAGTCCAGACTGGGATAAAAATATTTTGTTTCTAAATATACCAAAAAAAAACAAACAAATCTGTGGTGAAAAGTAACCTTAATCTCTCTTTGTAATGTAATGTGCAAAAACCAGTATATTTTTATATAGTTTCTAGCGTGCGCTTAATGAGTGGCCAATCCACATGCAGCAAGAGAAAAGTAGGGTGAGAAAACTTTCGTTTTTTTTTTAAATTACAGTCAAAATGACCCAATAATCTGGAAGCGTTTGGAAGGTCGGCTTCTATTCATCAAGTGTTAGAGACAACACGATTTTCTTTAATCCTTAGGCCATCGAGTATAGTACTGAATTTATTATGCCCTTTTCATGATACCTCAGAGACAGCTATGGCAATGAGTGGATTTATTACAAATGGTATCAACAATATTTAGTAAGAGGAATAGCTAGACTACAGGAAAACACTTAGCATTTAGAGAAGAAGAAAAAACACAGCTTTAAAAACTGAAACATGAATATGAAGTTTACAATATACGTGTTTAGTAAGGAGCTGATTTTGAAATAAACACATAAATAAAGATTCCAATTAAAAGAAGATTGCTGCCTACACTGTATGATAACTTTCTAAAACATTAAACGGCCCTACCTTTAAACATTGTCTAGCGCAGCTACGCTTGACTTTTATTTTGGATTAAATCATGTTACATCTACTTGCAACATTGAAGAGCAGAAAAATACCATCAAAACATTAAAAAACGATGACATATTTATTCTATAACTTCTCCATTACTTCTGCTTCAATCAACCACATGAAAATAATTTAAAATTTGATGCTTCACCTCCACACTAAATCTGTTCATAGCAGGAAAGTTTTAGTTTAATCAAATTCCTAAAATTCCACTTTTTATTTAAGTGCTGAAAAAGATTCAATTTTTTAAGCACAATAAAGGTAAATTATCAAATTAAAAGCACACTATCCGTAACCTATCTAAGGTAAACAGTAAAAAGTAATAAAGTATGGTAACACTGTTACATAGAGTTTTTTTTAGTACAAACCGTAAATGCCTATTCTCATTAAGTTCTTTTTATCTGGAGAATTGAATATTTTTTTTTCCTGGAGTAACAGCAGTTGCTGTTTAATGAATGGATTTTTTTACTTATATAGTGCAACGAATTTTAAGTATTTATAAATGAGGTGATCAAATATTTAATTTAATCATATATACACTTGACTGTACCTAATACAGCGTTCCAAGGTTATTGTTTCACAATTATAATGTAATTAATTAACAATCAATTATAATAGCTGGTTTCACAATCTAGTATTTGCTCATAAAAACTAAAAAATAATAATAATTTATAATTTTGAGAAAGATTATAAAAATAATGGTAACAACATTGTAAACGGAAAAATAAATATTTGTTTTTGTATTTGAATTCACTGAAAAATTAAATTGAGGCCATGATTCTTATTTTATTTGATAATGTTATTTATTGCTCTGATTAATATTTCATTAAATTCAAGTACAAAATAAATTAGTTTTTTATTTACAATAATTCTTTCACTTATATTTTTAATCTAAATGTTTTAGCGCAAATCCACATACTATACTCTCTGTACTTTGTCCACTATGGGAAATTGAACCACATATGTTAGCGTTGTATGTCCGTACATTTACCCCTATCCCACCCGGGAGCGTTTTATAAACTTTCCAATATGTGTTATGAAGTTAAGTGTAAGGTAACATTAGTTGAAGTGGAGAGAGTGCTGGAAGAGTACTTTGCTACAATTGTGTTATACTTCCGCTTTGCTTTCCATTCTTATGTCCATCAACTTTATTTAGGTTTTGATTTATTCCTATTAGGAAATTACTCATACCAATGTAAGAATAACAGATTGCTGTTTATAAATGTTAATTAATAACATGTAGATTTATAAATAACTTTTATTTCTTACTTGCAGCATATTACTTTCTTCTTTCGCCTCTCTCGGTTTATTCGTTCTCTCTCACATCCTCTGGATTTCTTACCCATGTGGAATCAGTTCATTTCTTTCCAGCCTTGCATCTGTTTTCCATATATCGGATTATAACGTTCATAACCTAAGGGGGTCTTTTAATCTCCATACCGGCTGAACCTAAAAAGGAGGCCGCCGTACTCGCTCACTCCAATCATTTTCTAATAACTTATAGTACTGTAAATCCTCTAATTCGTTAGAGATTGACCAAGAGCCGGCATCGTTCTCACGCTCTCTTAATAGCAACTGATGTTACCTTACACTAAACCTGACACAAACAACTCTAGGTTATGATTGGCTAGCTCTCAAGGCCAACTCATATTGAATATCCGGTTTACGTGACATCGACATCTGAGCCTATATATTTCATCACACTCATTAAACATAACCCTTTATTCTCCTGAAGAAGAATATTCATCTATTCGAAAGCGCTAGAGTTTTGGATCATATTTTGAAAATATTACAACTTTTTTGTGTGCTAACTACTTAACCTGTATATATATATATTGGATTCTTAAATAGCCAATTTAAATTCTACAATCCAATGACCACTTTTTATTTTTCATTTTACTTGAGTAACTTCTTAATTTGACTAAATTTATACTTTACAATTTAATAAATAATGTTTCCGATTCACTGGACTGTGTAATATTAATGTTTTAAATCCGTACATATAAATATAAAACTTACCTAATTTTATTGTAAGTAAATTCATTTCTTTGATATTCTAGTTTGAAAGTCACAAAAATAATGCCTAGACATTATCTCTAAACTATATAGATTGCAATATGTGTGCATAAGTGTTGACAATTATCATCACCTCTAATGTAGGACACCAAACTTCTGGATGCAGTGAAGTTTGTTAAAGCAATAACACAAGTTTTACAGTTGGTACATTACTTTTGATATTTCTGGTAGTTATCATTACAGCTTAATAATACCAAGACATTATGCTGTTATAGGTCTCTGATATCACTCTACAGTTGTTTTTATTTTTTCATTACTCAAGAAAGTCATTATTTTTTACGTGAGATAGCTCTTAGAGTCATGAAAGCACATTGGAAAAGTTTAACTGCATAGAACCTTTTCTGTGTTTTGAGGAGTAATTAGATAAAAGAAATAAAATAACTTTATAACAGTTTTAAATATTCCATAAAAACTTAATAGATATATAATTCTCATTCGATACCTCACAAACCCCAATATTTCCAGCTGAATCCAAATTAACTGCTATATATCAGTCTGAAAAAGACGGATTCAACCTCAAAATATAGTTTAAAGACCATTGACAGACCAATAGAATTATTTATACTGGTAATGAAAGTACATTTGAAAAAGAAAAATAATACCGTAGCTACTGAAACATTTCCCACTTACAAAATTAACAGACGTAGTCTGGAAAGAACAAGGTATGAGACGTTTCCTAAACATTTGCTTTCTCTAATAAAAATAAAGCTATAAATAGTTATTATACAGAAACTTTCTTCTTGGCATTTCTAATAAGAACATTGCAAAGGTATAATATTAAGTAGTGGGAAAATGTCAGGAAAAATCCTTAGGCCTTAACACCATCACAAACATTATTCTCTTTTGTTAATAAATCTATTATTTTGTTAATTTTCCGAGAAAAAAGTTTGAAATTTGCTTGATATTTACTCGTTTGGAAATTTATGTAATTCTATACTTTATTTTGTGTGTGTGAATAAAAAAAAAGAAAACAAAATCAAATGTCTACTTAATTTTTACTAGAAGTGAGCTGAAGTCCGAATCTAGTTCTTTACTATATCTACGTGAGAGAGCTTTTAGGGTAATAGAAAAAAGCATTTTCTTTATAAATTTCGTATGAAATTTCCCGGATATTCTAAGAGGGGCACTACAGAATCTTAGTAATGAAATAATGTTTGTCCTAGATCTTTTTACAATGGATCGGTTTGTGAGAGATATAAGTACAAAGATAATAGCTGAATTATAGCTAACATTATGATATGTGGCAACACAGCACTGATTAATTTAATTAAAATAAATCTTATTGTACGATGTAACGCCAAAGAATTATAGCTAAGGTTAATGGTTCTAATAAGATGGCGCCAAACACATTAGCAGTCTAGTGTGTATATACATGTATATCAATGGAATTTATAGTATTTATAGAATTTAAAGACTAAAATAATAATGCACACGCTCGTCTCGTCGTTTTTCAATAAAAACATCTTAACTTAAATATTCGCAATACTGGAAGAAATAAGCAGTAACAATTTTCTCACTACAGTTTTGGCTTCACACTTGTGTACTTCAGTTTATGAGTTTATAGTACCTTTAGTGCAAACTGATTCACTTACATTGTTGCATAGCTAAATAAGCTATGGATTTCGAGTTAACGTAATTACTTACTTTGAAAGTTCAAACACGCAATTAGAGTGAAAACATTTAAATTAGTTTATCTATATTTATGTATTTAAAATTGGAAAATACATGAATTAGAAAATTGTAAAATAACTTTAACTTGTATTTTGTTTTAACATTAACTACCGCCTATATGTAATTTTTTTGAGTGAGAGAATCAGTAGCTCTCCTCAACCTTCTTGTTGTTCTTTAATAGCCTTCTGGTGGCTCAGCTGTAAGCTTGAGAGCTTATAATGCTAAAATGCAGGGTTCAATCCCTGTAGTTGACATAGTGCAGATAGCCCATTGTGCAGTTTTCTGCTTAACAACAAACAAACCCATCTTTAAATAAATTCAATTTTATGACCTTCAAACACAAACATATCAGGAAAGTTTCCTTATTTATTAATATTTTACGAACTTAACCCAATTATTGGTATTCTAGAAGTGCAAATTTGAGGGTTAAGATCCTGTTGCCGCAAAAATGCACTTCGCACTTAGAGGCCATGGATATGCTGTAAAAGAGAAGTCAAATCCCTATATTCGATAAAATAATAGTAGCCTAAAATATGACTGTGAAAATTGTTGTTTGCTTTACAAAACAAGGAACAGTTGTGAACATATAGATATTGGGTAATTTTATACGAAGTTTATAAAATAAAGACATTTTAACTAATTATGACTTATCTATATTCGTAAAATTGGTATCTGGTAATTTTAACCAGAATGACGCCTTATCTACACATGGGTTAAACGGCTATATCAGAGAACCCTAAAGTTTAAACACAGCCATCCCTGATAAAGAATTGCTATCCAAAGGAAAGGTAATCAGCCCACAATACCCGTTGCATTGACGGTTACTCTTAACCAAATAGCCTATCAACTGTCCCATTTATAATACCTTACCTCGAAAGCAGAATATCTGAAGCGTGTGAAGAGACATATCATGACTTGATTACTGGTTCTTTCGATACCCAGCCCGGCACGAAAATCACCAATTCAAGCCTGGTTGTATACCTAATACTGAAAAGTACCAAAATCAGACTAGTGGAGTGCATTTTCTCTGCCAATGGTACATGTCTCCAACGTCTTGTGTTAGTAGTGAGTGTATTTAAGTGTTTCAGAAAGCTGTCTATTTTAGAATTGATGTAACACATACATATATATTCGCAAAATATGAGTTAACTACGTAATGACTATAATTTTACCCTTTTATATAAATATATTTGCTTGAATACATAACAAAACATTTAGTATACAAAACTAAAACTGATAAAACTTTCTGGTTTTCAAAATGAAAGTGGTTAATAGCTCTAATTATAGAAAATAATTTTGTTTGATTGTTTCGGATATTCGCTCAAAGCTATGCAAAGGTTATATGCGCTAGCTACCTCTAATTTTGAACTGATAGACAAGAAAGAAGGCAACAGCACCCACCGCCAACTCTTGGCCTACTTTAATCTAAAAAGCAGGATTCGGCCATCACTCTTATAACATAAATGCGGTCCCAATATGAGAAGAATTATTGTGCAGCAACAGGACGCGAACCATGTACCCTCAAATTGAAGAACAGAAAAAAAAACTATCAAAAATTTCTAATAATGACACACATGTGATCATCAAAAAATATATTATGCGTTAAATTTGTTAAACGTGTGTATATGTATTAAAACATATTTTTTTTCTAATTTTTAACAAATGTGACTTTTTATAACCTCATATTTGTGCACACAAGTGGACCAACCAAGTCATCTATTGAACCAGAATGGAAACGGAAGTTTAAAGCTATATTCTGTATAAAATATCATGTCTCGTAGAGTTCCTTGTAGTATATTTCTCTCTGTTATTAGATATATGTTGAATAAATATCCCAGTTATTTTGTCTTGTTGGTAAAATGAGTTTATGTTGCCAGTGTGCATGCATCTGAATTTTTTGTTGTGACAAAAAGATCTTATTATTTTTCAATATGTAAACGAAGTAGCATAAAAATTATTTTTGTTTTTCTGGCTTCCAATTTAAAGTTCTTCATGTGCTAGGTTATAGAGGTTGTAAGAATTGGCTGTAAGTCCACGGTTACAGATTGTATTTTATGGTTATTAGGAAATTCTGAAACTTTTCTATACGACATGTAATTTCATATTCATCCGTATTAAATCCACGTGTTCCTGCAGTGCTCAAAAAGGGATTTTTATCCTTATTCACAAGAACATCTAAGACAAGAACATCATTATCCCTAATCCCTCTGAGATCAAAACCAGAATAATTACAGCGATGAAGAACGCGTGGGGTTCCTTACGTTTAAAAGAGTAGAACTCAAATTACTGTGTACGATTTTGCTAATACTTCAGGAAATATCTTCTACTGCCTGTTTTCAAATGATTCAGTAAAAAAAAAATATTATTTTACAGTTTAAACATGCCTCATCTAAAACTTCAACTATGTAAACATTATGGTTGGAAATTTATAAGAAACATCCCAGTTTCCCTTCTTTTTAAAGTTTTGTTCGTTGAACGATTACCAAAGAGTAAGACACGTGTTTAGAAAGTATTTTAACTTATCTATCATATAAATACTCATTCACTTTTAAATAACTAATTCAAACACCTGGAAGAATATTTAGATAAAAATCATAATTGGCATATTATCTCGTAAAAACAACAAAGGTCTTTAAGAGTTTTCACCTGGGATTCAATTACTACTGTGGTAGGTGAAACGTACCAGCTATTTATTTTTCTTTAGTTTAGACAGGTGAGTATATCTTATTAACTCAACATTATCAATATCTTCCGTGTGTAGGTGTGCATGCGTGCTAGACAGGTGAGTATATCTTATTAACTCAACATTATCAATATCTTCCGTGTGTAGGTGTGCATGCGTGCTAGACAGGTGAGCATATCTTATTAACTCAACATTATCAATATCTTCCGTGTGTAGGTGTGCATGCGTGCTAGACAGGTGAGTATATCTTATTAACTCAACATTATCAATATCTTCCGTGTGTAGGTGTGCATGCGTACGTAAAGGAGTGTAATTTACTTGTTAATGCTCTACAGGCATTCGGAAAATTAACCAATTGATTAATTGATTAGTTACTGGGGGTGTTCGAGGATTGGCAATCCTCCTTCTCCCCGCTCGCGATTGGGGTTACAAGACTAACTTAAAAAAAATATTACTATTGAATGAATACATGCATTTTGTGTTCTTACATGGGTATGTGTGGGTGAGCGATGTCGCTTCAGGAAACCCTGGAAAAGCCTTGGATTATGAAGTACTTGATTTACTATGTGCTCATTGTGGTCAGTTCTCTTTATAGTCAATTAAATTCTCTGATGAAAGAGACTGTCATAGAGATACATTGTTTACTACGATATTTGGTTTGAATAGCGACATCAAGTGTGTAACGGATTTTGTGACACCTGGCGACTGTGGCCTTCGTTTATTTACATACTGAATCGTCAGCAATGTGAATAGAGTGTGTGCGTGCGTTTGGAGAAGTGGTGCTACTGTGGTTTGTATATAATCTTTATAATCTATTAGTCTGATCAAACATTCTTTCAGATCTACTTCTGATACTGAGTACCCTCTTCACTTGTCTATGCGTACTTGTGTTGTTTAATATGGATTATTTAGCACTTTGTTTCATAAAGTGTTTGATCTCCTTATTCATCCCACAGTCAGTAATTATACTTAACTCCATAATACATTTTCTACCATCCTTCTTCTTTTACTATTCTTACTTGTAAGATAAATCAGTGCATCTGAAAATAACAAAGAATATGATATAGATTTTAGGGTTATGACAAGGATTTCTTATTGAGGAGTTTTTGTCTTTCTTAAAAGATGTACTTTTCGGCACTGTTCTTAACTTAGCACAAGTTTAGAACTCCTTGCAAAAGATATATTTTTCATAAATCAAAGACATTATGAGCAAAGGGAAAACTGGGCTGTTTAAGATCCCTACAGGAGCTCTATTTAATTACTGTCTGGAGAAATCATAGATTATTGTTCAAACTACTTCATTTGCTGTACATTTAGGTACATAGTTTATAATATGCTCCATCAAATCGTATTCAAACATTGTGTATAGCTATTTCCAAAGGTTAGCTTCATAAGTAATTGTTAATAACATATACCTTGACATCATAAACTAGTGGAAACATAAGGTTTTAGTAATAGAAACCACTAACAGATCAAACTAACCTAGTGATAGATAACATACAGTGATGATAGTTTCTTAGAGGGTATAAGCCCATACTTTAGAATGGACTGACAAAATTGATAAATTTAATGTGTTGTTTATATGCGAGACTCCTCAAAGCTATTCAGAAATGAAATTTGGAATATTTTATTCATTTTTATTTATGAATTGCACTAATTAACTGTTACACAATGACAAAATAACAATGCTAAAACATTTTTGATATAACAGTTGATATAGCGTTATAATTATCATTTTTATTTATATATTTTAAATCTAATATGCAGGTGAAAACTCGAAACCTGAATTGTTCTTACTGATCTCGATAGGGTTAAATGTTTCATGCAAGTTATTGTTTGTATTGGTTGCACCCAAGGACAAACAAGGCAATGCCTAATGTTGAGTATTGATGTAGCAGCATTTGACTGAACTCAGCACTTGAGTGAGGACCAACTTAATGACTGAGGTACTACAGTCATTGATGAACTACGCCAATGTTTATATATATGGTGGTGAATCAACCTATCCATTGGGCTGAGTTCAAAACTAAAAAAATAAGCTCAACAAAGAGCGTGACTGGTTACACAGATGGTTTACGTTGCTTACATATTCCATTATGACTTCTGTATAATGTAAGGATATCCATATGAATAAGTTCATTGAGAGAATGCCAACTGAGTGAGAGACTTGGGTGAGAGACATTTACACTGTAATGGAGACAGTACATGTGAATATCACAGCAGTAGATACTGAATGAGAAATCCACAATTTATTTGTACAATCGATGTTTGTGGCCACTTTCTCTGCGATTGATACACTATTATCTGCTCTGATTAAACCCAAACTTCATTTTGGGTGGAATTCAAGCTTTTACAAAGTGTATCATTAATTAAATGCTGCTTTAGTAGAAGCTTCAGTGTTAGCATATCCAAGAAAATATTGTCTTTCTTGTTGAATACTGAGCCTAGTGATGATGAAATTGAAGTATTATTATCACAAATACACCCTAATCATATTCCTGAATGGAAATAATGTATATCTGTTAAGTATTAAATCTGTCTGATAGAAAATTTATCATTCGCTTATGTCGCTGATAATTGCACATTCGATTAAAACATTACAAGAATATGGCTTTTTTGTACATCGTAGGCTAAAACAACAACATAAAAATACTTATGAATAACTTAACCAAATAGTGAGAGTTTATCTGCTTATTCAATGTCCTGACCCAGGACACTATGTAAAGAGTGAAATGTAGAGTACATGATGATTCCATTCATGAACGAACTCTAAGAATAATGCTTCAGAAGTTTTAACAATAGAATATGAATTTGTATGAATTTGCTATAGGACATTAAACTGAAGCATGTAAACTGTAGCACTTCTAAGTGCAGCTTAAAGTGAAAGAAAGTGTGCTGTACCACTGCTATAAATGACTACATATGATTCTTGATCTGTGATGCAGCTAGTGGTCCCCACAGTTTTGGAGCAGAGAATACTTCAAGCATTGTATATGGTTCCTAGTAGGGTGTTATTTCTACATGCATCAATGTTCAAAAACATGTTTTGATCACATTCATGACAAACAATGTACTTTGTGTGCTGCCCAGACAAACAAATTAGTCAAAATACGGAAAACTCTGACAGAGAATTCTTCATTATAGAAAATATCCCTGGATATAGTTGATTCTTTCTTGAAGACTGGCCAAAGTGATCAATATGTGCTAGTCATAATGTTTACTTCACCAAGTGGGTCCAAGTGTATCTATAGTTTGATATCTTAGCACAGTATTTCACTGAAGTGTTCATTGAACAACGAATATCATGATTCAAAGCACATGGTGAAATTCACATGGACCAAGGAACTATTCTAAATAGCCAGGTATTTTCTGAGCCGTGCATAGTGTCGAGTTTTGTAAAGATATTCACTTCACTGCATGAACTTAATATCATATCTAAGTATCAAAGGATTGTTTGTTGAGTTTCTTGGTATTGAGAAAAATGTACAAGAATGAACACTAAACATACATAATAATGGTGTATCATGTCGAGTTTTGTAAGGATATGCACTTCACTGCATGAACTTAATATCATATTTAAGTATCAATGGATTGTTTGTTGAGTTTCTTGATATTGACAAAAAAGTGGATAAGTTGAGCAACTGTTTATCAAACTTGCATGATTGGTCAGAAGATACAATTTCCTATTTACAATGAATATCATGATTCAAAGCACCTGGAAAATTTCACATGCACGAAGGATGCATTCTCAATATCCAACTATGTACTAGATACATAGCTATGATGATTGATGTTACTAAGGATGTATTCTCAATATACAGCTATGTACTAGATACATAGCTATGATGATTGATGTTACTACGGATGTATTCTCAATATACAGCTATGTACTAGATACATAGCTATGATGATTGGTGTTACTAAGGACGTATTCTTAATATCCAGCTATGTACTATATACATAGCTATGATGATTGATGTTATTAAGGATGTATTCTCAATATACAGCTATGTACTAGATACATAGCTATGATGACTGGTGTTATTAAGGATTTATTCTCAATATACAGCTATGTACTAGATACATAGCTATGATGACTGGTGTTACTAAG